>NW_017670580.1:201692-238537 GCF_001879085.1 Nicotiana attenuata | reverse complement strand
GGAGGAGGGGAGGTCAGAGGAAATAATGAAGAAGATGGAAACAGTGTGGATTGAAATTTATGTCAACATATTTTGATTAAATCTCTTATTTGCCGTAGAGAGTAAGGAAAAGAGAGCCGTGTATAATCAATTAATCATATTGTAGAGGTAGTTGACTCTTTAAAGGTAAGATGGAAAATACATGTATAGGAGAAGGCCATGTGAGTTAGGAAGGGGTTGTACATCGACTATTTAATTTATTATTTGTAATGTTTCTAGTATATTTTTAGTGCTATTTATACATCATGACCCTTTACAATTTTGAATTTAAGAAAATGATCTTTTTAGATCTCTTATGTAAAAGATAAATTTCTTACGAGTAAAAACAAATCTCTCATGTGTAAAAAAATAGTAGGGTCATAAAACTAAAACAAGTTTGTAGAGAGGCAAAAAGCCAATTACCGATCTAGCTTTAAGTTGTGAAATTTCGTGCTCCGTATGAAAAGTAAAGTCAAATTTTGATTAACATAGAGAGACACGCATACGATTAATATCACGTGTGAGGGTTTAATATTAATGCCGAATGTGTATATATCATGATTTGCAACTAGTGGATCTTGAATCGTACTTAATAGAAAGCATACTTTAATCGGGAGTAGTTGATTTTATGATTGAGAAGCAAACACATTTTCTCTTTCCAATCATTATGAGATATATTTTGTGCTAATTAAAAAAGGAGTTTAAGTATTACTTTTATATTATGAGGTCACATTTATATGTTTTAAGTTGTAGCAGGTCATTTACCTTATGTTCAGTATTATAAATCACACATTTTAAAGAGACATACCTGTAACTAATTTTTTAGCAACCTGATTGTTTAAATTTTGCTTTACAAACATTGTAGCAACCTTTAAATAGTTAAGTGGCAAACTTGATCAGCCACTTTCTTGTCATGTACAACAAAGTTACATGTAATTACAATTATAAATAGTCATTATTTGGCTGCAAAATTCATCCACCATCAGAAGTACTTTTCTATTTAGTCTTCTTCTCTTTCTCTCTTAGCTTCTCTTATTTCCAATTTTTCTTATAAATTTTCTTTGTCCTATTCTCTTTTCAGTCTTGTTGGGTTATTGTAATATAAATATTTTGCTGATTCCTGTATCCTCCAAATAAAATAGAGGTAGGCTTGTTTAATCCTGGAGAAACACACAGTGCTGATGTGATGACCCAAAAGGTCATCACTTGTGTTGCAAATGAATTGAGTGTTCCGAGGCCTAAAAACCTCCTTATTACCCCCACCTTGATTTACGTGCGTGGTCTGGACCTATATCCGGAAAGCCTTCTATGTGAAAATATGGAAATAGAAATCTTTAGAGTTAAAAAATTGATTATGGTTGACTTTGGTCATTTTTTTGAGCAAACGAACCCAAACCCTACAAAAAAAAAAAAAAAAAAAAAAAAACTCTCAGCCGTTACCCACCTTTCTCCATCGCTGCACCCCACCTCTTATTCACCAAAAATCAGCCGACACCGCTCGAATCTCTAGGAGAAGAAGCCACACCCATCATCTTCTTACAATTGGCCACCCCAATTTCCCCAAAAGAAAATACTCCCGAAGCAGAATTTTCCAACTCGAGAGATAAAGAGACCACGCACACACACATAAGGAAAAAAAAAACGAGAATGAGAACAAAAAGGGAGGAACAAACAAAATAGTGATAAGTTATGGAAGTGTAGACAAAATGTTGCTTGTTCCTAATATTGTTGAACACAAAGGTAGCTTCGAAATAGCCACTAAAATTACCTCAAAACAGTCACCGAAAATTGGCAAAAAGCTGGTTCCCTCAGCTGAAGTTAAAAGGAGTTTGAGATGCGAGTTTAAAGCTCTGTCGAGGTTGCCGCTGTGGATTCCGCTTGCGATTCAGTTTTGTGCAAAAGCTCAGCAGATCACTGCTCCTTGTGTATTGAAGAAATTTTCCGCTATTGAAGATACGAGCGAATTGGTGGTGGAATCAAGGGGTAAAGCTACAATTGAATTGTGAATTATGTTCGTGGCATCGAGGTAAGTGTTTGGTCTAACCTTAGCTTTAGGGATTAGGAGTCGAGTCCTATTAGCTACGTGATTATTGTTGAGTACGACGCATAGGCATGGTGACGAATATCTATATGTTGGTGTCTAGCATGACCGTGGGTCTTATGATGTGATTTTCATGATTTCGTTGAATAATCTATGCTTTAGAAGTGATTTCTATTTGTTGTGAAAAAGTTAAGGAAGTAATTGTGATTTTTGTACATCGTGGAGCATTGACTCAAGTTATACTACAAATTGTGAAAGCATATGAGATGACTGAACCCTTTGGAGCATTGGCTCAAGTGGTAAAGTGAGTTACGAAATAAAAGTGAAAGAGAGAGAAAGAGTTATTAAATTGTTCCCTTGCCAGGCTATTGTTGCTTTGTTGATTATTTCCCTTGCCGGAATGTTGAGATTATTGATGTTGTACCCTTGCCGGAATTTAATTATTAAAATGTGTTCCCTTGCCGGGATTTCTATTATTATTCTGTTTATTCCCTTGCCCCTTGTTTGTGACTGTTGTTTGGGCGAGGAAGAGTGTTAAAGCACGGAGGGTGATGCCGTGCATTGTTTGTTTATTATGAGGAAAGAGTGTAAAGCACGAAGGGTGATGTCGTGCATTGTTTGTTTATTGTGAGGAAAGAGTGTAAAGCACGAAGGGTGATGTCGTGCCGCACGATGTACCATTCTGTGCCTATTATATTGATTCTTATGGTGAGGACGAGAGTAAAAGCACGAAGGGTGATGCCGTGCACTAGTCCTTGATTTCCCTGATTCTTAATGATAATTGAGTTATGTTGTTCTTTACGTTTATTTTACTGATTTTCTGTTGTTACTTGACTTCATGGTGATGTCATTGATTCCCTTGCCCTAATTGCTTTGTAATTGTAGCTTGGGCGAGGAAGAGTGTGAAGCACGAAGGGTGATGCCGTGTATTGTTTTGGTGAGAGAGTGTTAAAGCACGAAGGGTGATGCCGTGCACTTATTGCCGTTTGTTATGATTTCTTGTTGTTATCAGCTTAAGTGCATTAATTGTCTTATTCCACTATTACTGTGATTCTTTATGTTGGCATCTTCCTTTAACGTGTTACTAGTTATTATTGAATTTATGCTATAATTGCTACATGTTTATGTGACTTAATTGCTACTTGACATTTAACATACTAAATATTAAATTGTCCATTTGCTCCTTAAAGTCCATAATTAATTGCTACTTGTCATTATTTGTTTTCCTCAGTGAATCATAATTATTGTGTACGTTGTTGTCTTATGAATTCGTATTAATTGTTGCGTTTGATGGAGTAATTTCATTTGGAAGAACTGTTAATATATGAAATGGGAGCGGGTGGTACGCCTACCACAAGATATAATAAAATGGGAGCGGGTGGTATGCCTACCACAATATATGAGAAGTGGGATCGGGTTGCACGCCTGCAACGAGTTATGAACCGAGAGTGAAATCTGCCTTTGTTTTCCTTATCCTTGTAGAAGTTGAATTTTTGTTTCCTGATAATTCTCTTGAGATTCTGTTTTAGCTGCTATTTCCCGAAGCATGATTCCCCTCCTATCTTTATTTGTTTATTTCTACTTTACTCTCCGCTGTATATTATACTACTGCACAGGTTTATTTAGTGGTCTGGTCCTAGCCTTGTCACTACCTCGCCGAGGTTAGGCTAGACTTACCAGCACATGGGGTCGGTTGTGCTTATACTACACTCTGCACTCTTTTGTGCAGACCCCAGTGTTGTAGATTTCGGACCGCAGTGAGATTGCTGGATCTTATTCATCAGGCGACCCGAGGTAGCCCTGCAGGCGTTCGCAGGCCCTGGCGTCTCCTTCTATCTACTTTCCTCTTTCTCATATGTGTTTCCAGAGACAGTGTTGTATTTAATTCTTTCGGACCTTTATTTGTAGAATTCTTAGACCGTCTGTGAAATTGTGACACCAGTTCTGGGTAGTCGTGACTCAAACAGTTATACTAGGTGTTTATGTTTAGATAATTGTTGTTCTTCTCCCGCTTATGTTAAATTCCGCTGTTTAAATGTTATATCTTCGTAATTGTTAAAGAATATAAATTAGGTAAAATGTTAAATTGTTCAAATGATTGGCTTGCCTAGCTCACATTAGTAGGCGCCATCACGACTCCCGAGGGTGGGAAATCCGGATCGTGACAGTTGAAATAGTTTCTTAGGACAGTGCCCAGCACGACTCAAGCTAATTCGTGTATCTTCTTACAAAGAATATTGAAACAGTGTTATTGAAATTCTTGCTCTCAATTACTACAATCTAAGAAACTATGGCAAATAATACTGATGCTGAAAATACTACCGATACCGCCAATATTGGCGCTACTACAACCCTAGTTGCACTGCCATATGCCAGGCCATTTCCTTATGTGTCAAATATTGAAATTTTCGCCAATGAAAATTTCAAGCAATAGCAAGAAACACTGGTGCATCTACAACCTAGTGCAGACGCTGATAATAAAATAATGGAATCATGGCAACACGCCAACAAGGTGTGGCGTCATACCATATTGCAAACTATTTCTAATGAACTGTTTGACGTGTATTGCAGTTATAAAGAAGCAAAAGCTATATGGGAAGCCTTAATTAAAAAATTCACTGCTGAAGATGCTACAAAACAAAAATTTATAGTAGGAAAATTTTATCAGTGGCAGTGGCAGATGAGAGATGATAAAGAGATGAACGTACAAATAAACGAATTTAAAAAATTATTAGAAGACTTGAAGGCCGAGGGGATGTCTTTACCAAAAAAGTTTGCTGCTGGAGTGCTAATTGAGAAGCTACCTGACTCATGGAGTGATTACAAAAACAACTTAAAGCACAAACAGAAAAATTTCACTATTGAGGAAATTGTGACCCACATCCTAATTGAAGATTCCAACAGAAAAGAATCTGCCAAAGCTAGGATGGCAGCTCTTAAAGCAAACTTAGTGCAAAGCAACAACAACCACAAAAGGTATGAGAATAAGTCTCAAGGTTACAAGCCTAAAAATCCTGACCTTAAAAAGAAAAAAGGGCTCTTGTTTTGTTTGTGGAAAACCAGGCTATCATGCCTCACAGTGCAGGTACAGAGCAGGAAATGACAAAGGAAAAACTAATACTCCTAAGGCTAACTTAGCCGAAGGGGGTGATATTATTGCAGTTGTCATTTCTCAAGTAAACATTGTAGCACATGCAAAAGAATGGGTGATAGAATCTGGGGCTACTCGGCACATTTGTGCAAATCGAGAAGCATTTTCCTCTTATACTCTTGTAGAGGATGATGGAGAAGAGGTCTACCTTGGAGACTCAAGTACTACCAAAGTCTTGGGTAAGGGTAAAGTTCTCCTGAAACTCACTTCGGGAAAAACTTTAGCCCTTGTTGATGTACTACATGTTCCTACTATAAGGGCAAACTTGATCTCCGTATCCTTGTTGGGAAGAGCCGGAGTGAAAGTGTCATTTGAATCTGATAAGATCATAATGACCAAAAATAATATGTTTGTGGGAAAGGGCTATTGTAACCAAGGACTCTCTGTACTTAATATTTCTGATGTTATCAATGGAAATGTATCTACTTTTGCTTATATGGTTGAGTCTATTTCTCTATGGCATGCTAGACTTGGACATGTTAATGTCGCGTATATAAAGAAAATGCAGTCACTAGGATTAATATCTGATTTAGACTCAAATAATATTGACAAGTGTGAAATATGTGCTGAAGCTAAAAGTACCAGAAAGACTTATTTTTCTGTAAATAGAGAAACTGAATTATTATCCATGATTCACACGGATCTAGGTGACTTAAAACAGACTATGACTAGAGGTGGTAAAAGATATTATGTGACTTTTATTGATGATATTTCTAGATTTACTAAGTTGTATTTGCTTAGAAATAAAGATGATGCATTTAATGCTTTTATGTCTTATAAAACTGAGGTTGAAAATCAACTTAGTAGAAAAATCAAGAGAATTAGATCTGATAGTGGTGGAGAATATTTATCTTTAAATGATTTTTGTGAAAAGAATGGAATAGTTCATGAAGTAACTCCGCCTTATTCACCTGAGTCAAATGGAATAGCTGAAAGGAAAAATAGAACATTGGAAGAGATGATGAACTCTATGTTAGTTAGTTCTAATGCTCCTGACAATTTGTGGGGTAAAGCTATTTTATCTGCTTGTCACTTACAAAATAGAATACCACATATAAGAACTAGAAAAATTCCTTATGAATTGTGGAAGGGTGAACCTAACTTGAAATATTTAAAAGTGTGGGGTGCCTTGCTAAAGTTCTTTTGCCTGAACCTAAAAAGAGAAAAATAGGTTCTAAAACTGCTGATTGCATGCTTATTGAATATGCTGAACATAGTACTGCATATAGATTTCTTGTTTTAAAAAGTGATGTGCTGGATTACAACACTATAATTGAGACAAAAAATGCTGAGTTCTTTGAATATATTTATCCATTGTCTGATAAAATTTCTCATACACCTGTTGAAACAAATAGTGAAATTACCTCTAATGAGGAATTGAGAAGGAGTAAAAGGCCTAGGAAAGAATACTTTCATATGGAAATGATTTTCAAACTTTTCTTGTCGATAATGAACCATCAAATTATTTTGAAGCTATATCTTCTTCAGATGCTAAATATTGGAAAGAGGCAATAAAAAATGAAATCGATTCTGTTAAGAAAAATAATACATGAATTTTAACTGATTTACCTCCTGGTGCCTATTGGTTGTAAATGGATTTTCAAAAGAAAATTTAATCCTGATGGATCTTTAGATAAATATAAAGCTCGGTTAGTAGAAAAAGGATTTTCTCACAAACAAACTATAGATTATTTTGATACATTTGCACCAGTGACTAGAATTTCTTATATTCGAGTTTTAATTGCCTTAGCTTCAATTCGTAAGCTTTTTATCCACCAAATGGATGTGAAAACTGCTTTTCTAAATGTTGATTTAGAATAAGAGATTTATATGGTTCAACCTGAAGGCCGTGTCATTCCTGGACAAGAAAATAAAGTTTATAAATTAATTAAATATCTTTATGGCCTTAAACAAGTTCCTAAGAAGCGGTATGAGAAATTTGAACAAGTCTTACTGAAAGACGATTTTTTTCCAGTTGAGGTGGATAAATGTGTTTATACTAAAGTGGTAGAAAAAGATTATGTGATAATATGTCTGTATGTTGATGACATGCTTATATTTGGTACAAGTTTAAATATTGTGCAAAGTACTAAATTATTTATGTCTACTAGTTTTGATATGAAAGATCTGAGTGAAGAAAATATGATACTGGGAGTTAAAGTTATAAGGAGTGAAGATGACATAATATTGTCACAAGAACATTATGTTGAGAGACTTCTTAAGAAGTTTGAATATTTTAAAGTCACACTTGTAAGCACTCCTTTTGATGCTAACTCTCAATTGAAAAAGAATAATATTGACCCAGTTGCTCAGTCTAAATATGCGCAGATTATTGGGAGTCCGATGCATTTAATGAATTTTACAAGGCCTGATAAAGCCTATGCAGTGTGTAGACTGAGTAGACTCATAATCCCAACAGAGATCATTGGTCAGCATTAGCTAGACTAATGAAATATTTGAGGAACCATGAATTATGGTATACTATATAGTGGATTTCCTTCTACTTTAGAAGGGTACAAAGATGCAAACTGGATCTCTGATTCAGATGAGACAAAATCCACTAGTGGTTATGTATTCACCCTTGGTGGTGGTGCAATAACGTGGAAATCAGCTAAACAGACGATCATTGCTAGATCGACTATGGAATCAGAGTTTGTAGCTCTGGAGTTAGCTGGTTCTGTGGCTGAGTGGCTAAGAAACTTCTTAGCTAATATCCCTTTAATAAAGGACGTATTGCCTTATGTGTCTATGCATTGTGATTGTCAAGCGGCAATAGCTATTGCAAAGAATAAATCATATAATTGTAAAAGTAGACACATGAAATTGAGACATGATGTCATAAAATAGCTGTTGAGAGATGGAATAATTTCCATTGACTATGTGAAGTCAGAGATAAATTTGACCGATCCTCTGACTAAACCCGTGGGAAGAAAATTAATTCTTCAAACCTCAAAAGAGATGGGGTTAAGGCCGACATGTTGTCAATAGAGATGGTAACCCAACCTATGTGATTGGAGATCCCATAAAGTAGGTTCATATGGGTAATAACAAGTCGTTATTGGCACTGAAGCACTAAAAGAGAGTGCTTGACTGCTACTAATTGAGAGGTTGAGTTATAACTCTTAATGAAATTAATAGTCCTTATGAATGGTGTATTTAGAAGCAGTATACACTTAATGAATTCACCTATATGAGAGTGGAGTGGGCCGCTCTTATGAGATTTTGGCCTAGTCTCTAGAGCTTTCATGAATAACCCGGCACGCACATGGCCTATTGGGCTCAAAACCGCGTTGAACAGCAAAATTACCGAGAGTCAAAATGTGATTGACAAAATCTCTGACTTATAATAAGAATTATTGGTTCATAGAAATATTACATTTCACCAGTAGTTCTGTGAGTTAAGTTTTATTGGTCTAAGTTTGGTTCATAGTAAAGAAGACACCAAACCTATTCTATTTGGACCATACAAATCCAACAAGTTTATTTTTGGGTCTTTAAAATAGTGGGGGACTGTGGCAATATTTTAAAGGTTTTGGACAAGTGTCTTAGCCATTCTAGAAGGCTATGTTAAGTGGCAAACTTGATCAGCCACTTTCTTGCACAACAAAGTTACATGGAATCACAATTATAAATAGCCATCATTTGGCTGCACAATTCATCCACCATCAGAAGTACTTTTCTATTTCGCCTTCTTCTCTTTCTCTCTTAGCTTCTCTTATTTCCAATTTTTCTTATAAATTTTCTTTGTCCTATTCTCTTTTCAATCTTGTTGGATTATTGTAATATAAATATTTTGCTGATTCCTGTATCCTCCAAATAAAATAGAGGTAAGCTTGTTTAATCCTAGAGAAACATTTCACGCTGCTGAAATAGTTTCTTAGGACAGTGCCCAGCACGACTCAAGCTAATTCGTGTATCTACTTAACAAGAATATTGAAACAATGTTATTGAAATTCTTGCTCTCAGTTACTACATGTCCTTCATTTATCATGGAGTTAAAGTTCTAATCTTAAGAAATTTTTATAGATTCAATTAATAATATGATAACTATCATGCATGTTATCACAATGTCTCAATTACCTTCTAGTTTATCCTTCATTTACTTTACTATAGAGTTTAAGTTCTAATCACAAGAAGTATTTACAGAATCAATAATATGATAATAAACATATTATCACAACTTAAATTATACTTGATGTAATATAGAAATGCTTTAGACTAAGAATACATAACTTAAATCCTCTAGTAATGTAGCGAAGATTCAAGGCTTGGTCAAACAGCTAGAGGCTAGACCAAAATCCATAGCTAAAAAACCAAAATATGGAGTAGATGGTTTAACTTTTCAAGATCCAGCTCATTAGGGCGATACGAGTCTTATCGTTAGAAGAGCTGAACTTAATAATATCTCGGAGTTAGATATTGGCTAACCGCGGGTTCGATCCAACTTACTAACATTTTTTCAAATAATATATATATATATATATATATATATATATTAAAATATATATTAAATATATATAAATAGTAGGCTTATAATCAGTTAGTAGCTCTTAAAATCGTCGTTCTAAAATTCAGAACCCATAAAATTAATATTTTAGCTTCATCCCTGATTCTGGTACAAATACTCACATCTTCTGTTACAACTCAAATTGTGTAACTCAAGAAAAACAGTTGAAGCCAACCATATCATAATTTTCTGAATGCTGTTTATTGCTACCTGTCTTTGAAATGGAAATTTAAAGCTTTCTGTCCATGATGTTTTTCCCCATTTGGTCGGGAATATGTCTGTCACGACCCGAATTTCTCACCGTCGGAACATGATGGTGTCTAAAATTATACCCGCTAGGCAAGCCAACGTTACAAATTATTTCGTTTTTACCTTTTACCTTTTAACAATTAGCAAGCTAACATAAGTAAATCAGCGGAAATCAAAGTGCGGAAGAACAGAAATTAACAGTTTGACTTAATACTAATACGAAATCCATAATAAAACTCCACTCAGAACTAGTGTGTGAACAAACAAGTACACATCTGTTTTGGAAATAAATAAAACAGAAAGAAAGACAGGATAGAAGGGGACGCCAAGGCCTACGGACGCCTGCAGGACTACCTCGGGTCTCCACTGGTCTGAAGGCAGCAACCTCGAACTACGGTCCGTACGGTCCAGCACTGGGATCTGCACAAAAAGTGCAGAGTGTAGCATCAGTACAACCGACCCCATGTACTGGCAAGTGCCGAGCCTAACCTCGACGAAGTAGTAACGAGGCTACAGCGGGGCATAACCATATATATAACCTGCGACAGTTTATAATAACAGACAAGAAGTACCAAATGAAAAATAATCAGAACTTGCATTAAAGGAACACATGACCCAACCAGTCTACTGGTATTCAGCTATAACCAATCCTTAAGGAATTTCAACATCTCAATAATAACTTCAACAGAAATAAAAGCTAAAAACAATAACTGATGCGGCGCGCATCCCGATCCCACCATATAAACAATAACAATATCAATGTTCCAACAACAACGGTATCAATAACCTCCCTTATTCCTCCTTGTAGCGGCGCGCAACCCGATCCCACCTGTCCTCCCTTATTACTCCTCAACACATATCACCCTTATTCCTCCTGTTGTGGTGCGCAACCTGATTCCACCTGTACACCCTTATTACTCCTTGTTGCGGCGTGCAACCCGATCCCAACATATGTATATATCAACACCAATCACAAATAATTAACATAAGGTGCTTCACCAGTTAACTCAATTTGCACAATTCTTATACTTCAACTACACAACAGAATATCGCTAAGATTATGAAACTTCACTCATGAAACCAAATCAACGAGACCAACCAACGTGCACCATAAGGCACCAATGAATCTATATATACCAACGGGATAATAAAAATGAAGCTACGAAACTATTAATACCTCAACGGAAACATCAACAACTGACATGTGACAATTAAATAACTCAATGAAGAGAACACAGTTAACATGAAGCAATTTGACATGGAACATTTGTGATCAAGTAACAATTAAGGCATGGAAGCATGCATGATCAAGTAGCAATTAAGGCATGGGAACAGTTTAAGCAGGTAGCAAATAAGACAAGAAATGGTATAATTGGAAACAGGGAGGGAAACAAACTAAAAATGGAAATTTGGTGGCGCATAGGTACTCGTCACCACACCTATACGCCACACACATGATATTTCATTTAGCACATAAGTCGGGAATTCCTATTCCCTCAAGTCAAGGTTAAACGAAACACTTACCTCAAGCCAACGGACAATTCAACACTCAACCACCGCTTTACCTCTCGATTCCACCACCAATTCACTCGTATCTAGCCATAATTAATTCAAATACATCAATAAATTCTAATTAAACCAATCCTAATGCTTGAATATGAATTTCCCAATGTTTTCCCCAAAAAGTCAAAACCCGACATCGGGCCCGCTTAGTCAAAACTCGAAGTTCGAGCCAAAACCCGATTAACCATTCACCCACGAACTCAAATATGCAATTAGTTTTGAAATCCGACCTCAAATTGAGGTCCAAATCCCCAAAATTCGAAAATCCTAATTTCTACCCAAGAACACCCAATTTTCCATGAAAAACCCTAGATTTTGAAATGAAATCATGTAAAAAGATGAAATAGATTGAAAAAAATGAGTTAGAAATCGTTTACCTATGATTTGGGGAAGAACTCTCTTCAAGAAAATCGCCTATGGGAGTTTAGGGTTTGAAAATTTGAGAAGTGAAGTGAAAATCCCGTCCAATGAAATTTTGATCAGCTGCAGATGTCGCATTTGCGACAGGAGCTTTGCAATTGCGAAGCTCGCAAATGTGAAGGAACATCGCAAATGCGAGAACCATCACACCACTGCTGCCTTCGCAATTGCGAAGGAATGTTCGCAATTGCGAACACCAACCTCCGCAATTGCGGCAAAAAGATCGCAAATGCGATCACCCCCTTTCCAGACTCTCTTCGCAATTGCGAAGTTATGTTCGCATTTGTGAACTAAGCCGGCCCAGGCCTTCTTCGCATTTGCGATAAAGGCCTCGCAATTGCCATCTCTGTTTTCTTCGCAATTGTGAACCCTGGTCTCGCAATTGCGAGATCAGAGGCCAACACTAGAACTAAAACCTGCAACAATTTTTCCTAAGTCTAAAACACTCCGTGGCCTATCCAAAACTCACGCGAACCCTCGGGGCTCCAAACCAAACATGCACGCAAGTCTAAAAACATCATGCAGACTTGTTCGTGCGATCAAATCGCCAAAATAACATCTTAAACAATGGATTTAACACCAAAACTCATGAATTTCACAAGATAGTTCAAATTTCTATTTTCTCAACCAAGGGTCCGATTTATACCAAACCAACTGTGATTCTTACCAAATTTCACAGATATGACATAAATAGTATATTAAACCTGTACCGCGCTCCGAAACCAAAATACGGGCCCGATACCATCAAGAACACACACCATTTCATTTCCAAAAGTATTTATATTTTCCAGCAAATAATTTTCTTTAAAAATTCTTTTCTCGGGCTAGGGACCTCGGAATTCGATTCCGGGCAAACGCCCAAGTCCCATATTTTACTACGGATCCTACGGGACTGTCAAATCACGGGTCCGGGTCCATTTACCAAAAATGTTGACCGAAGTCAACTTTAAACAATTTTAAAGGCCAAATTTAATATTTTTCTTAAAATTCACATAAAAGCTTTCCGGAATCGCGCCCGGACCGCGCACACAAATCGAGGAGAGATACAAGGAGGTTTTCAAGGCCTCAGAACATGGAAATGAACTTTAAAACAAAAGGTGACCTTTTGGTCATCACATTCTCCACCTCTAAAACAACCATTCGTTCTCGAACGGACATAGAAAAGTACCTGAGTCGGTGAAAAGATGGGGATATCGGCTCCGCATATCGGACTCGGACTCCCAGGTAGCTCCCTCAACAGGTTGACCTCTCCACTGAATACGAACCGACGGATAACTCTTTGATCTCAGCTGACGAACCTGCCAGTTTAGAATAGCTACCGGCTCCTCCTCATAGGTCAAATCCCTGTCCAATTGGACAGTGCTGAAGTCTAACACGTGGGATGGATCGCCGTGATACTTCCGAAGCATGGACACATGAAACACTGGATGACAGCTGATAAACTCGGTGGCAACGCAAGTCTGTAAGCCACCTCTCCCACTGGATCAAGAATCTCAAAAGGCCCTATGAACCTAGGGCTTAGCTTGCCCCTCTTTCCAAATCTCATCACGCCCTTCATGAGCGACACCCGAAGCAACACTCGCTCTTCGACCATGAATGCCACATCATGAACCTTACGGTCGGTGTAACTCTTTTGCTTGGACCGAGCTGTACGAAGCCTATCCTGAATGACCTTAACCTTGTCCAAGGCATCCTGTACCAAATCTGTACCCAACAACCGAGCCTCCCCCGGCTCAAACCACCCAACTGGCGACCGACACCGTCTACCATATAATGCCTCATAAGGAGCCATCTGAATGCTCGACTGATAGCTTTTGTTGTAGGCAAACTCCGCTAATGGCAAGAGCTGGTCCCACGAACCTCCAAAGTCGATAACACATGCTCGGAGCATATCCTCCAAAATTTGAATAGTACGCTCGAACTGTCCCTCCGTCTGAGGATGAAATGTTGTGCTCAACTCGACCCGTGTACCCAACTCACACTGAACTGCCCTCCAGAAATGCGAGGTAAACTGCGTACCCCGATCAGAAATGATAGACACGGGCACACCATGAAGATGAACAATCTCCCGGATATAGATCTCAGCTAACCTCTCTGAAGAATAAGAGACTGCCACAGGAATGAAATGCCTTACTTAGTCAGCCTATCAATAATAACCCATACCGCATCGAACTTCCTCTGAGTCCGTGGGAGTCCAACAACGAAGTCCATGGTAATACGCTCCCACTTCCACTCGGGATCTCAATCTGCTGAAGCAAACCACCAGGTCTCTTATGCTCGTACTTTACCTGCTGATAATTCAAACACCGAGCTACATACGCAACAATGTCATTCTTAATCCTCCTCCACCAATAATGCCGCCGTAAATCTTGATACATCTTAGCGGCGCCCGGATGAATAGAATACTGGGTATTATGGGCCTCCTCTAGAATCAACTCATGAAGTCCATCCACATTAGGCACACAAAATCGACCCTACATCCTCAAAACTCCATCATCTCCAACTGTAACCTGCTTGGCACCACCGTGCCGCACTGTGCACCTAAACTAGCAAATGAGGATCATCATACTGCCGATCCCTGATCCGCTCAATTAATGAAGACCGAGCGACTGTTCAAGCTAGAACATGGTTGGGCTCAGAAACATCCAACCTCACGAACTGATTGGCTAACGCCTGAACATCCAAAGCAAGCGGCCTCTCACCGATCGGAATATACGCAAGGCTGCCCATACTAGCTGACTTCCTACTCAAAGCATCGGCCACCACATTGGCCTTCTCCGGATGATACAAAATGGTGATATCATAGTCTCTTAGTAGCTCTAACCACCTTCTCTGCCTCAAATTGAGCTCCTTATGCTTGAACAAATACTGCAAACTCTTATGATTCGTGAACACCACACATTACACGCCATATAAATAATGCCTCCAGATCTTTAGCGCGTGGACAATGGCTGCCAGCTCCAAATCATGAACTGGATAATTCTTCTCGTGAATCTTCAATTGCCGCGAAGCATATGCAATAACCTTGCCATTCCGCATCAACATCGCACCCAATCTAATACAAGATGCGTCGCAATACACTGTATATGGCCCTGAACCTGTGGGCAAAACCAACACTGGCGCCGTAGTCAAAGTTGTCTTGAGCTTCTAAAAGCTCGCCTCACACTCGTCCGACCACCTGAACTGGGCACCCTTCTGGGTCAACCTGGTCATCGGGGCTGCTATAGAAGAAAACCCCTCCACGAACCGGTGGTAATAACACGCCAAACCCAAGAAACTCTGGATCTCTGTAGCCGACGTAGGCCTAGGCCAATCCTTGACTACCTCTATCTTCTTCGGATTCACCTGAATACCCTCTGCTGATACGATGTGGCCCAAGAATGCAACTGAAATCAACCAGAACTCACATTTCGAAAACTTAGCGTACAATTGACTGTCTCTCAGAGTCTGAAGAACGACTCAAAGATGCTGCTCGTGCTCCTCTCGGCTGCGGGAGTAGATCAAAATATCATCAATGAAGACAATCACGAAGGAATCCAAATAAGGCCTGAACACAGTTCATCAAATCCATGAATGCTGCTGGGGCATTTGTCAACCCAAATAACATCACTAAAAATTCAAAATGCCCGTACCGAGTGTGAAAAGCTGTCCTAGGGACATCGGATGCCCTAATCCTCAACTGATGGTAGTCAGATATAAAATCAATCTTCGAAAATACCTTGGCACCCTGAAGCTGATCAAACAAATCATCAATCCTCGGTAACGGATACTTGTTCTTGATGGTGACCTTGTTCAACTGCCGATAATCAATACACATCCTCATCGACCCATCCTTCTTCTAAACAAACAACACCGGCGCACCCCAAGGCGAGACACTAGGTCTAATAAAGCCCTTATCAAGCAAATCTTGAAACTGCTCCTTCAATTCTTTCAACTCTGGCGGGGACATGCGATACGGAGGATAGAAATGGGCTGAGTGCCCGGAGACAAATCAATGCAAAAGTCAATATCCCTATCGGGTGGCATCCCCGGCAGGTCTGCAGGAAAGACCTCTAGAAACACCTGAAAAACTGGTACAGAATCCATAAAAGGAACCTCAGCGCTAGAATCACGAACATAGGCCAAATAGGCAAAAAACCCCTTTTTTAACCATACGCCGAGCCTTCACATACGAAATAACCCTGCTGATAGAATGACCAAGAGTCCCTCTCTACTCCAATCGAGGCAACCCCGGAAAGGCTAAGGTCACGGTCTTGGTGTGACAATCCAATATAGCATGGTAAGGTGACAGCCAATCCATCCCCAAAATGACATCGAAATCAACCATATCGAGAAGTAGGAGATCTACACTAGTCTCAAGACCCCCAATAACAACCACGCATGAGCGATAGACACGATCTACAATAATCGAATCCCCTACTGGCATGGACACATGCACGGGGACATTCAAGGCATCATGGGGCACAACCAAGTACGGAGCAAAATAAGATGACACATAGGAGTACGTAGACCCTGGGTCAAATAGATCTGAAGCATCTCTACTGCAAATTGAAACCGTACCTGTGATAACTGCATCGGAGGCCTTAGCCTTGGGCCTAGCTGGAATAGCATAACATCAGGTCTGGGCCCCACCATCCTGAACTATATCTCTGGGATGATCTCCTGCTGGCTGGCCTCCACCTCTAGTGGCCTGGCCTCCACATCTAATGGCCTAACTTCCACCTCTAGCGGGCTGAACCCTACCTCTGGTTCCCTGACCCCTACCTCTAGCTGGCTGGGCAGGCGGTGCCTGAATTATGGCATGAGAACTCTGCTGCTGTGACTCAGCACCCACTAATCTCGGACAAGCCCTCTGGATATGACCATACTCACCACACTCAAACATTCACCTGAATACTGTGGCTGAAGAAACTGAGACTGACCCTGACGGGCCGGCTGACAGCGATAATAACTCTGAAGAGGAGGTGCTCTGATGGGAGCTGGCGGTGCACTATGAGCTGGCTGCCCTGAAGGAGGTACATGAGGACCACGACTCCCTGAAGCTCCATGGGATGCCTGAAACGCTGAATGAAACGGCCTGGGATGGTGGCCTCTAGCCAAAGAATCCCTGCCTCCAGATGAGGCACCACTGAACCTACCCGAATGACGTGGCCTCTTGTCAGACCCCTGACCGCTACCCTGAGCTGGAACCATCTCGACTCGTCTGGCCACATTGGCCGCATCCTGGAAAGAAATCTAGCTCCCTGTCTCCTTAGCCATCTGCAATCTGATAGGTTGAGCGAGTCCCTCAATGAATCTCCTCTGGATATGACCATACTCTCCACAAGGCCCACTAGACGGACCAGAGCATCCTAGTGTACTGGGGTAGCTAGAACCCTCTGGGACCTGAGCTGGTCTCGCAGGAACGGTCTGGCCGAAACATCATCATCAAACTCAACCTGAAGCTCCGCTGCTGGTGCTGCTGCTCTGGGCTGTGCCCTGCCCCTGCCTCAGCCTCTAGCACGGCCTTGGCCTCGTCCTCTGCCCCTCGTAGGAGCTGCCATCGGGGCCTCGGGCTGCAGATCAGCTGATGAAGCGGTACATGTTCTCGCCATCTACGAAAGAACATAGTAGAAAGTTCAATTAGCATTGAGAGATCAAACCGCACGATAGAGATGAATAGAAGTGAAACTGTTCCTAACTCTGGAGCCTCTGGGGATAAGCATAGACGTCTCCGTACCGATCCCTCAGACTCTACCAAGCATGTCCGTGAATTGTGAGACCTAAGCAACCTAGAGCTCTAATACCAGCTTGTCACGATCCAAATTTCTCACCGTCGGGACGTGATGGAGCCTAACATTGTACCCTCTAGGCAAGCCAACGTTACAAGGAAATTATTGTATCTTTTCTAAAACGGCACTCTCCCTTTATTTCCACAATAATATTTGCTTATGAAACCTTTTTTCACGTGGTTCTGGTGGACGAGAAAGAAAGGATTTCTCGGAGCAACCCCCCAGGTTCCAGACCCCGTCCTGTGGTCCTGAACAAAGGTTCCATCGCACTGTGTGGAAAATTGAGTATGAGAGCCTTCATCTGATCTCTTTTAATTGTGGTTTCCTTTAGAACAAGAACGTTTTTATTCTGGGAGATGGAGCTCTAGAAGTGAAGTTCCAAACAGTATTGGTTTTCTGCCCGAGAATCAATAAGAAAACAAGTGCTAAGTTTCAGATCAGTGAATAAACCGCCGCCTCGACGCATTCCCTTCTCTCCCCGGTATCGTCCCACACAGAAAGAAAGAGCGCAACTTCTGAAGGAGGAATCATGTCAGTTGGAATTTCGGAAAGTGAATCCTCTCTATTATTTCGTCTTTACCTTTTACCTTTTAACAATTAGCAAGCTAACATAAGTAAATCAGCGGAAATGAAAGTGCGGAAGAACAAAAATTAACAGTTTGACTTAATACTAATACGATATCCATAATAAAACTCCACCTAGAACTAGCATCACAATTTCACGGACTATCTACAAATACTACACATAATAGTCTGAACAAAGAAGTACACATCTGTTTTGTAAATAAATAAAACAGAAAGAAAGACAGGATAAAAGGGGACGCCAAGGCCTGCGGACGCCTACATGACTACCTTGGGTCTCCACTGGTCTAAAGGCAGCACTCTCGAACTACGGTCCGTACGGTCCAGCACTGGGATCTACACAAAAAGTGCAGAGTGTAGCATCAGTACAACCGACCCCATGTACTGGTAAGTGCCGAGCCTAACCTCGACGAAGTAGTGACGAGGCTACGGCGGGGCATAACAATATATATAACCTGCAACAGTTTATAATAACAGACAAGAAGTGCGGAATGAAAAATAACCGGAACTTGCATTAAAGGAACACATGACCCAACCAGTCTACTGGTATTCAGCTATAACCAATCCTTAGGGAATTTCAACATCTCAATAATAACTTCAACAGAAATAAAAGCTAAAAACAATAACTGATGTGGCGCACATCCCGATCCCACCATATAAACAATAACATTATCAATGTTCCAACAATAACGGTATCAATAACCTCCCTTATTCCTCCTTGTTGCGGCGCGCAACCCGATCCCACCTGTCCTCCCTTATTACTCCTCAACACATATCACCCTTATTCCTCCTGTTGTGGCGCGCAACCTGATCCCACCTGTCCACCCTTTTTACTCCTTGTTGGGGCGTGCAACCCGATCCCAACATATGTATATATCAACACCAATCACAAGTAATAAACACAAGGTGCTTCACCAGTTAACTCAATTTGCACAATTCTTATACTTCAACTACATTATAGAATATCGCTAAGATTATGAAACTTCACTCATGAAACCAAATCAGCGAGACCAACCAACGTGCACCATAAGGCACCAATGAATCTATATATACCAATGGGATAATAAAATGAAGCTACGAAACTATTAATACCTCAAAGGAAACATCAACAACTGACATGTAACAATTAAATAACTCAATGAAGAGAACACAGTTAACAAGAAGCAATTTGACATGAAACATTTGTGATCAAGTAACAATTAAGGCATGGAAGCATGTACGATCAAGTAGCAATTAAGGCATGGGAACAATTTAAGCAGGTAGCAAATAAGACAAGAAATGGTATAATAGGAAACGGGGAGGGGAAACAAACTAAAAATGGAAATTTGGTGGCGCATAGGTACTCGTCACCACACCTATACGCCACACACATGATATTTCATTTAGCACATAAGTCGGGAATTCCTATTCCCTCAAGTCAAGGTTAAACCAAACACTTACCTCAAGCCAACGGAAAATTCAACACTCAACCACCACTTTACCTCTCGATTCCACCACCAATTCACTCGTATCTAGCTATAATTAATTCAAATACATCAATAAATGCTAATTAAACCAATCCTAATGCATGAATATGAATTTCCCAATATTTTCCCCAAAAAGTCGAAACCCGACCCTGGGCCCGCTTAATCAAAACTCGAAGTTCGAGCCAAAACCCGATTACCCATTCACCCACGAAATCAAATATGCAATTAGGTTTGAAATCCGACCTCAAATTGAGGTCCAAATCCTCAAAATTCGAAAATCCTAATTTCTACCCAAGAACACCCAATTTCCCATGAAAACCCCTAGATTTTGAAATGAAATCATGTAAAAAGATGAAATAGATTGAAGAAAATGAGTTAGAAATTGTTTACCTATGATTTGGGAAAGAACACTCTTCAAGAAAATCGCCTATGGGAGTTTAGGGTTTGAAAAGTTGAGAAGTGAAGTGAAAATCCCGTCCAATGAAGTTTTGATCAGCTGTAGATGTCGCATTTGCGACAGGAGCTTCGCAATTACGAAGCTCGCAAATGCGAAAGAACATTGCAAATGCGAGAACCATCACACCACTGATGCCTTCGCAATTGCGAAGGAATGTTCGCAATTGCGAACACCAACCTCCGCAATTGCGGCAAAAAGATCGCAAATGCGATCACTCCCTTCCTAGACTCTCTTCGCAATTGCGAAGTTATGTTCGCATTTGCGAACTAAGCCGGCCCAGGCCTTCTTCGCATTTGCAATAAAGGCCTCGCAATTGCCATCTCTGTTTTCTTCGCAATTGCGAAACCTGGTCTCGCAATTGCAAGATCAGAGGCCAACACCAGAACTTAAACCTGCAACAATTTTCCCTAAGTCCAAAACACTCCGTGGCCTATCCAAAACTCACCCGAGCCCTCGGGGCTCCTAACCAAACATGCACACAAGTCTAAAAATATCATATGTACTTGTTCGTGCGATCAAATCGCCAAAATAATATCTCAAACAACGGATTTAACACCAAAACTCATGAATTTCACAAGATAGTTCAAATTTTTATTTTCTCAACCAAGGTTCCAATTTAAACCAAACCAACTCCGATTCTTACCAAATTTCATAGATATGACGTAAATATTATATTAAACCTGTACCGGGCTTCGGAACCAAAATACGGACCCGATACCATCAAGAAAACACACCATTTCATTTCCAAAAGTCTTTATATTTTCCAGCAAACAATTTTCTTTAAAAATTCTTTTCTCGGGTTGGGGACCTCGGAATTCGATTCCGGCATACGCCCAAGTCCCATATTTTACTACGGACCCTACGGAACCGTCAAATCACGGGTCCGGGTCCATTTACAAAAAATGTTGACCGAAGTCAACATTAATTAATTTTAAAGGCCAAATTTAATATTTTTCTTAAAATTCACATAAAAGCTTTCAAGAATCCCGCCCGAACCGTGCACACAAATCGAGAAGAGATACAAAGAGGTTTTCAAGGCCTCAGAACACAAAAATAGACTTTAAAACAAAAGATGACCCTTTGGGTCATCACAATGTCTGTCTACCGTCTCTCACATTTTTTATATACTAGTCTCTTAACACGTGCGTTAGCACATGTATCTCATGCTAATATATACAAATATTTTTAAACGGTATAGATAATACTAAAACAGGAGTATAATGAGTGACATGAATATTGAAGGGGAAAATGAAAACTCAAACTGACGAAAGGATAGACTTCATTTTCCGGTGATGAAGTTGAAATATGGGATAAAAAATATATTTCATTAATAGTTATCTTCTACTTCGGTCACGATTATAGTTTATATTTATAGACAGTCAATAAATTCAGTATTACATTTTCAGACTTTATTAAAATTTATTTTTTCGATTTACCATTATGTGTAGTTGTATAATGGTCTTTCTGTTTTAATTACTTGTCTAAATTATTTCTTTTGTGTAATCCTATAAGTTTGATATTGGGTCATCCTTGCACATGTTGTATATGAGAGTTTCCTCTTTGTTTCTTTTTTTATCTTTTCCATATTATTGGCTAATCTTCTAAGTAAGATATATGCTTGGCTCGATCGTAAATTGAGTTTGCCTACTATTAGCGGATGATATGATGCAGATATTTCTATCTAGGTATCGAAGAATGTGGCTAATTTATGGCCTTCTAAACGATATACATTCATTCAGAATGTTGTTAAATTGCCTCAATTCCAAAAGTTTACCAAATATCTTCTGGATAATATACATTGATTCGCCGACTGGTGATTACTAAAGAAAAATAGAATGAAAAGACACTATTTCATACCAAAATAGTATAGGAAGTTTTACTTAACGAAAACTTGCATAAACAATACAATTGTTGAATACGCATATGCAAGTAAAAAAGAAATAAACGAACTTACATGTTAAAACTGCAACTTCAATGTTATTCATCCACTACTTCTTTTTGAAAAGTTCCGATATAACATTTACCATTATTTCTTCCACTGACTTTGTATTTCTATTATGAGATTATCTGAAATTGGTAAAAGTAAAAGAAAAAAGTGACTTTAACTTCTAACTTTGGTCTTCACACTTATAATATAGTATGAATGATTATAGATTAGACTTATCTCTCTCTTCTCTCCTAAGTCTTTCTTTTCACGCTAAGTTTTTTTATTTTTTATTAGGGGTTCAATATTCATATCAGGATTCGTGTTATAAATACAATTGTATTTAAGGTGAATGTCTATATTATAGAGAGATTTTAGGATTTGTTATTTGGTGGCTAAGTCACGTTTCCCCTATAAATAGAGGGGGTGTAATTGATCCCAAAATCATTGAGAATTCTCTCTCTCTACTTTTCTTTGCAATACTCTTATTCTTCTTTTATTGTTTTATTACATGTTATCAGCACGAGACTCTAACCAATTGAGCAGAGACATCTACTTTGGTCGCCAGGCTTTGAGATACGTGCATGATGCTCAACTTATCCATAATATTGAGCATAATGATTACCAATTGTTCAATGAACTTCCTTGAGCAATAAATTATGGATCTAAGGTAAATATTTTACCTTATTTTGCTCTTTTAAATTATTGAAATTCTATAATTTGATTTTAAATATAAGTAAAGACAATAAATTTTGATTATAACTCTAATAGAGTTTGTAAGAAATTATAACCATCCGAAGTGGTAAAATTTCTATGCCTTGCCATGATCAAATTCATGTATGATTATGGGCACAAGAAGTGGAAACCCGTCCCATTGAATTTGCTTCATTCTCATTCCCTTAAGAGAATGTGGTAGCAATATGTAATAAATCTGAAAGAAGACAAAATTATTATCGTGAAAGTATCAATGGATATGCACGTGGCAATAGACGAAATTATAATCATCATCATTGTGGTAACGAGAATAATAAGGATTCTCAAAATAATTCTTCACTCTGTGAAGTTAATGTTTATCATCGATTTGACATGAATTTTGTAAATCACATATAGATGATTATGGTCCATTCAAGATGTGAATGTGACAACATGTTATTTATGAATACATATTTATTTTTGGAAGAATATGAACATGATAGTGGTAGTGAATATACCACACTAACCTCTAGAAAGAGGTTTGAGATGAAATAAGAAAATAATGTAATGATTACGGTATGAACGGTACGGTCATTGATCACGTACCTATTGTAATTTGCCCAAAATATTATGAAAATGTAATTATTACATGGCAAAGTAATGGAAGCAGCATATCTTGCCTATAATAATTTTGACTATGCACATAACGATATAATTTTCTACTTGAAGATATTCACCATATGGATGTTGATGAATATGTGGTAGTACCAAATTGATTGAGAGCTCTTGAAGAGCCAATTATTACTATTTGGAGGAATGAATTAATTTTCAATAAGGCATTGTGTTGTAGTAAGTCTCAAAGAAACTAATTGAGTTTCTAAAGTGTCACGACCCAAAAACTAACCCTATCGTGATGGCGCCTATCATGGTACTAGGCAAGCCGACACACTACCAGAGAAAACGATATTTTAAATTTTTCCAGAAAATTCCAAAGCTACTTAACATAAACCTTCATAAGGAGTTCAAATCAAAATAAAGGTGCGGAAAAGAAAGCCCGACATCGGGTGTCACTAGTCATGAGCATCTACTACAACCATCCGACAATATCAAGAATAACATAGTTTGGAAATAACTGAATACAATCTAGGGGAGATAAAGAGGGAGGAAAGTAGGGCTGCGATTGCCAGGCAGCTACCTCGCTAACTCCGACAGATCTGCAACAAATAATCAGCACTCGCTACCGCGTCTAGAAACGCCTGGATCTGCACACAAGGTGCAGGGAGTAACGTGAGTACGCCAACTCAGTAAGTAACAGCAGTAAATAAAGATTGAGAAGTAGTGACGAGCAATAATGCAAGTAAAGTTCATATCACAAAAACTCAGTAAAATACAGCATGCTTTTAAAAACATAGTTTGAATCAAATCAGCTTGTTTAAATCCAATTCCAGTAAAATCGTTTAAAAACATCTTTCAACAGTTTTCGAACAAAGGCTCATTGCAAAAGTGAGCAAAATGATGAAATCATAAACAGCCCCTCAGGCAAACATCACTCGTATACAGCCCCTCGGGCAACATCACTCATATACAGCCCCTCGGACAAACCTCACTATCACTCAGATACAGCCCCTCGGGCAAACCTCACCATCACTCATATACAGCCCCTCGGCCAAACCTCACCATCACTCATGCCTCCCAGTCACTCAGCACTCGGCACTCGCACTTAGTAGGTACCTGCGCTCACTGGGGGTATGCAGACTCCGGAGGGGCTCCTTCAGCCCAAGCGCTATAACAATCCAATCATGGCATACATCAATCAGGCCCTCGGCCTCACTTAGTCATGAATCAGTAAAACATGTTGCGGCGTGTAGCCCGATCCCATATATATCCTCACAAATCAGGCCCTCGGCCTCACTCAGTCATGAATCAGTAAAACTTGCTGCGGCGTGCAGCCCGATCTCATATATATCCTCATAAATCAGGCCCTCGGCCTCACTCTGTCATAAATCAGTAAAACAAGGCATTCAACCCAAACAACATTTATATGATGCATCAAAATGGAGTAATAGAGACTGAGTTATGCAGTAAATAAGTGTCAACATGACTGAGTATAGATTTCCAATTGAAACAATGAGAGGATAGCAATAAAAGACCTGTAAGGGTCCAAACAACACAGGCATAAGGCCTAAACATGGCATCCAGCCTGATTAAAAGAAATACCTTCTAAAACACGTAAGAAGCATGCAGATTCAACAAAATGTTCAGCTTTACAGTAGATACGGGACGAACCAAGTCACAATCCCCAACGGTGCACGCGCATACGCCCGTCACCTAGCATGTGCGTCACCTCAAGAAAGTCACATGACACAAAATCCGGGGTTTCATACCCTCAGGACTAGATTTACAATTGTTACTTACCTCAAGCCGATCAAATCTCTACACCGCGATGCTCTTGCCCCTACACTCGACCTCCAAATGCTCCGAATCTATTCACAACCAGTACAAAACCATCAATATATGCTAAAGGAATGATTTCCACAAAAAAATTAAAATATTAGACCAAGACCCCAAAATTGGCTCAAACCCGGCCCATAGGCCCACGTCTCAAAATCCGACAAAAGACACAAAACTAGAAAGCCCATTCACTCACGAGTCCATACATACGAAATTTATCAAAATTCGACTCCATTTGACCCCTCAAATACTCAAATCAAACTCCCAAATTTTCAAACCCTAGATTCTCAAATTTCTAGCTGAAATTCCCAATTAGATAATGGATAAAGCCATAGATTCATGAAATTTATACCATTATAGGTTAGAATCACTTACCCCAACGTTGCTCCTTGAAATCCTTCGAAAAATTGCCTCACTCCCGAGTTCTTCAAACCTAAAATCGAAAAATGGAACCTCGAGCTGGGGTTTTCTGCCCATCAAAACCGAACCTGCGGTCCCATTTCCGCATCTGCGGGACCGCTTCTGTGATGAACTCTCCGCTTCTGCGAGATTTCATTAAAAGCCTGCTTCCGCTTCTGCGATTGCCTGACCGCAACTGTGGTCATCGCAGATGCGGGGACCAAGCCGTACCTGCGCACCTGCGCCTCGAATCTGCTTCTGCGAACCTCGCACGTGCGGTTCTCACTCCGCAAGTGCGGTTAAGACTGAACCAGTAACTTCAGCTGCAATTTTCCAAATTCCAACTCTCTGTTAACCATCCGAAATCATCACGATGCCCTCGGGACCTCTACCAAACATACCAACACATCCCATAACATCATTCAAACTTAGTCGAGCCTTCGAATCACTGAAAACATCATCAAAACACCAAATTACCCTCGAATTCACGCCAAAGAACTTCTAAACTTTCAAATTCCGCAAACAATGCCGAAACCTATCAAATCACGTCCGAATGACCTCAAATTTTTCACACACGTCAGAAATACACCACAAACCTACTCCAACTTCCGGAATTTCATTCCGATCCCGATATCAAAATTTCCACTGCCGACCAAAATCGCCAAAATTCTAACTTTCACCAATTCAAGCCTAATTCTACCACGAACCTCCAAAACACATTCTGGACGCGCTCCTGAGTCCAAAACCACCCAACGGAGCTAACAGAACCATCAGGAATCCAATCTGAGGTCAAATACTAAAAAGTCAAAACTTGGTCAAACCTTTCAAATTTAAAGCTTTTAGCTGAGACCATTCTCCCAGATCAATTCCGGATAACCTGAAAACCAAAACCGACGATTCACATAAGTCATAATACATCATACGGAGCTACTCATGCCCTCAAACAACCGAGCAAAGTGCAATTTCTCAAAACGACTGATCGGGTCGTTACATCCTCCCCCACTTAAGCATACGTTCATCCTCGAACGTGCCCAGAGTTGTTCCAAAAGCCATCAAATCGTTGTATAATCTCACTATGCAAATACTCGGGGGTGATCCCACGTCACCCTATCCCATATAGGTCTGATAACACAACATGACTGAAATTTCTTAATGCAACCTAGTCCATAAGTCTTAGAACTCAATTTCCAACATCTGGAACTTTCTATCAGATCAAAACCTCGCATCTACACACTGCATAAGGCTGAACAAGCTGTATCGAGCCATGGTCATAATCCAAGTTGAAATCACATAATATACCACATCAATCAAACACTCATAGCGATAATTTCTAATCACAGAAACTGCTCAAACGAACCAATGCCGGTAATACACCTCTTAGCAAACAAAGCCTAGTTCTAACACTTTCATATACTGCCAATGATGAAAGAAACACGCAGAAACTCATAACCATTCGTCAGATCCACAAGTCATGGAGCTCCCTCTTCTCCGACAGGAATTATAGCAGATTTCTAAGCCGAGTTCGAGATTATCCTTCTAACCATGCTGTAGTCAATTCTGATAGTATTCATTCTAAGTCCAATGACCTCATCTCATCCAACACGACCACCCTGGTGACATGACGCATCAATACAACCCAGAGCCATAACCTGCGCAATTCGTGCACCCAGTAGCAACATCCCAAATGTACTCAATCATGAAAATGACTCAAACGAGAGAACTATCCCGCCAGCTTAACAAGTACCAACACAACCATGCTAAGAGCCTAGCACACATCGTAGAACCTAAACTCACAAATCTAACACAAAGGGTCGTACCTCTAGATAACTCCGCTATAATGCGTGATCCCATCCAAACGCTGGTCCGTATTGTATACCTCGAGCCACAGAAGGGTAACTCATAGATCATTCCAGAACATGAATAAGCTCAACAACAATCGAATGGCACATCACTCAACAATAGCAATTCGGAGTCAACAAATCCGACCCGGTGCAGAACACACATCCCTATTGGGCCTACCAATGAACCCCAAATCAACTTTGGTCACCCACAATAGTTAAATAACCCTCCGAAAGTCTACAATGACTGAACCACAACACATACTAACTTCTAACTAACCTTGGCTACATTTTTACAGTCCACAACCACAAAACAATCTAATCACGAGAACTCTTAGTCTCCAAATCCATAGAACATACGAATCACCATCTCTGATCTCAACTCCACCACCTGAATGTCCACACTTCGCCAATTATACAGTCATCCCACGAGGAGTACTTCTAAAATTCTTCTGTGCCACAAGGAAAAATTTGAACTCCAGCAGTCGATCAAACAAGAGAGTGCCGCAATACTAATGAAGTACCCATAACTCAAACACATCACCCCTTTCTGAAATGTATACTCTCATCAAGCACCAATTAGTAATATCATTTACCTAGTCATCTGAAACTGTCCATGCTGCCTGAGAATTTATGACCTTCCTTTCAGAACTGAACTGTGACCTTACACATGCAAATCTTGATCCTACACAACATACCGCATATACCATGCCATCCTATGATAAATGCAAGAACTTCATAATCCACTCTAAGTCACAAGCAACTACGTACTCAACTAGCCAAGAACTTTCCATTTGATCCCATCTAGGAGAAAATCACTATACATCACATGCTTCTCACGCCAGTAGAAAATATACATCTCTAACCGTAGTAGAAACAATCAAGAACTCTCTGAATCCCATTTACACAAAACCAAACCGTCAGGACTGAATCCTTCTAACTCAACCCAGCTACGCAAGTCACCAAAAACTCAAGAGCATTGCCATGAAACACCTGTAGAAACTCATTACCTCAACACCCAAAGAACTAATCATACCCGTTACCATGCTGATCCAACCTACTACCAAGTTGTCCTATCTATCCGAGTTTCTTTCTGAATTACCTTCAAATTGATACTTCTCCTCGCCATAACACCACAATCCTTAACCCAGACTCACCACACAAGACCCAAGCATAAAACTACACCGCCTTAAGGCTCATAAGCCGCTGAATACTCTCTTAAATATCCTCAAAAGTAGCACATTCAAAATACTTACCCTGAAAAGACTTCCTGCGAATCTAAATCCATTACCTTCATCTTCCTGATACTGATATGTAGAATCCATAATGATATAGAAATGCCACAAGTCTTGACACCCTCTAATGTAATCCTCAATTTCTAGCCAAATACACATCTTGAAGATCCCCAATTGTTACATATAAATATTGAATCCATTAGAACCATTCTCGGGAGTCATCTACTCTATTCAAGTCTCAATTAAATTGATCAAACGAACTGAACGACCTGTGCCCCATTAGTACAGCAACACCTATGGAAGTAACCAATCCTTGTGATTTCCTACTCCATACACTTTACATCCCTTACAACAATAACAACTAAATCATCCAATGTTTCTCATATACCCATAAAGCATAACACAACCCTTATCAAAAATTTCCTTTACTCGAGTCATCCTCGATCTCAACCTCTGTAAGCCACAACTAATTCACCAGTATGCCTCAAACTGAAACAATTACAACACATAATCGTGCAATCATTTGATAAATAGCAGACTCCCCCACTTGGCTCAAAGCCATAGATCAAAACACACAATAACTCACGATACCCATACTCTATTACTTCCATACTGCCATAGTGAGATTCAACTAAATCCTTCATAAGCTCATGCAACACAACCCGTCCAATACTGTCACGGCCCAAAATTAGCTAAGGATGGTGATGGCGCCGGACACCACTGTTAGGCAAGCCAACGCCAAATAACTTGAAATTTCTCGTTTTACTATTTTGAAATCATTCCTATTTAAACATTAAACAATTAATAAAAGAATTCCACTGAATAAATAATGATGTCTTTAACAAACCTAAATACTGAATAATTTCTTAGTCATCCCAGAACCCGATGTCACAAGTGCATGAGCAATTTTTAGGGAACAATGTAATACACTAACTGTCCGGAATACAAATTAGACAGTAAAGGAAATACAATACACTACTATGAAGGAGACTCTGCCGGCTGCGGACCGTCTCGAGAAATGCAGCTCACCCCAGTCTTCGTATCAACCATGCCACTGCTCCGAGCTAAGCCACAAGACAAACCTGCGCCTGTGCAAGAAAAATGCACAGCAAGTGTAGCATGAGTACAAAAACAATGTGTACCTTGTAAGTATCCCGCCTAACCTCGAAGAGGTAGTGACGAGAGGTCGACTTCGATACTTACTAGTGGTCCAGTGACATCAAATACGGTAAAGAAGTGAATAAATATGAAGCAGAGTAAACATATTAAACAAACATGTATAAAATACGTGAAACAATTCCATTCTTTATGACTATACTCAAACTCTCAACTAGCATGTTCCCTCTGTAAGCGGAACATATACATAAAGGTATAGCGGCTTTCATAAAATGGTTTGTTACAATTTCAAATCAGGGAAAGATCCTTAGGTACGCTGGCTGCTAGCTAAATGTTAAGCACGAGTCCCATAAGAATGATGTGTGTATATATATATATATATATATAGGAAATGCCGAGGCGTACGGCCCGATCCAACATAAAAGTAAAATGTGCACTGCCGAGGGTCGAACGGCGCGAACCATAGATGCATTTATTAACCTGCCGAGGCAAATGGCCCGCTCCCATAAGAGTGTGGTACATAAATCTTGTCGAGGCGAACGCCCCGATCCCACAAGTGTAGTAGAAGGAAATACCCCGCTCGCGAATCATACGTGCGACGCGATAAAATATAAATTTAAGGAATCACCCCGCTCGCGGATCATACTTGCGACACGGTCAAATATAAATTTAACATTAAAATCATATCTCCTTCTTGATTCTTTTCAAAATAAGGGAAATTCAGCTTGTAGCTTTTTAAGAAAATTACCCCGCTCGCGAAACATACATGCGACGCAGTTACACATAGATTTCTTAAGCTATTATAATATTCCTTCAATTCATTTCAAAAATACGAAGTTCAAATAAAAACTTTTAAGATCTCAAATTCCTCAATTTCAACTCTTTTCAAGAGATTTACTAAGCAAACTCAATATCGCTTCTTCTAAGGGCAAACAATAAACATAAATCAACAACAATATCACAGGACCATAATAACATTCTCGGATCATAATAGCCAACATTCCCCGAATCTGATGCTCACAATGTACCTCATGATATATTTAAGTCTTGTCCCAACTTTTGCAATACCGCCACGACGGAAGAGATGCATAGAAACTTATAACCAACTGTTGAGTCAACAAATCATTGATTCTACACCTCTGACAAGAACCATTACCTCATTCTGGCCAAATAATGATCTTTGCTCTTTATTATACTTTATATAATCCGACTGCACTGACCCTAGATCCAATAATCTCGTCTCACCCAGTACGAACTGCTCAGGCAATAAGCCACCTCCGGTCTCGATCAAAAGTCCTATATGATGCCACAACGTGCCAATAGGCTGCAAGCTCGAACGTGATACATAAGGAAAACAAACTCAGGAAGGGACTACTCAACTCACACAACTAATATGAACTTTCCTCAAAAAATGGGAAACAAAACACACAAAACAGATATAGGGAACTGTACTCAACATGACACTGTTGCGGCGTGCAACCCGATCCAAATAATATACCCATGGCGGCATGCCACCCGATCCACGCATAAAAATTTCACATAAGACGATACACACCGAGCTAAATCGCTCATTACTAAAAAATACCGAATATCGGCCACAAGCACGCTAAGTGCACAATACCATCCCTGGGGAGACATATAGCGCCATAGGCCACAAAACTCAAACACAACTGAGGTGCGATATATGATCTGAATCTCATGAGCCATCTTGCTTACATAACACTGTCGCTACGCGGAACCTCAACATATAAGAAATTTAGCAAGCCGTCTCACAACTCACACGGGGCAATATAGCATCACATGAAATAGCTGACGATGAAATAACATCCAACGTCCTGGTGCTCCTCCATAAGGAGCGCTATGCCGAAATGAACACATCCGGCCTGATATAGAGCCCACATTCATATTTAAATCCATTCTCAGGCCTTAAGCCAATTCTGATCGTACCGAACTAGGCCAAAAATCTTTCCTGGTACCATAATAACCCCCTTTTTTACATAACACACAAGAACAACCGTTATAACCGGAGTAACCCTCCACAGTCCACAACCCAATAAACCGAGTGCCCTCCAGGCATAAATTCTCAAATTAATGATCTCACCACAATCTTCATACTTGGTATAATTCTTCAATCAATCAAGTGACTACATGCCACACTTATACAACCTTCTCGTGGGGCACGCACCCAAGACCTTCCATAACAGATAACAGGTCTGCACATCCATATCACCGGCCGCACCAAAGCTGAAAAGCCATCAAGAATCCTTAACAAGGATGCAAAGCCCTTTTCACAAAACATCGATCTCAGGTGACATCGAAGACAATGCCAACCTACTCTAAACATTCAAACCCCTTTCCTGCTGATCCGAGCTCGTGACATCCTTGTCAACACCGAACCGCAACCTTGATCGTCACTTTCAAATTCCATACCACTCACTGCACCCATCATGCCAATATGCGATAGCACAAGATTTTCATCATAACTCCAGAACCACTAATAGATTAATACTTCATCCTATAGAAACTTTTCACTTAACTCATTTTAGGAGAACCATAGCCACACACAAGTGAACTCTCATAACCGTAGAATATGCAAACCTCTAAGTAGCGTTCTAAGCCACCATAGCCCTTTCGGGATTTGCCTACACATAACAGGGCCATAAAACTAGAATACTTCCGAGTAAAATCAATTGCGGCAGCCGTCAAGCCTCGCACGTATCATCACAAATCACCGGCATAACTTAATCACGCTGGAGGAACTGACCACTGCCACCAGTATGCCAATTCAACCATGGCTAACCAATCTAACTTCTTCTAATTTATCCTTAATCGCCTCAGAAACAATAATAACTCCATTCAACACATAACGAACTCAATCTGCACTCCTCCCGAGTGGCCTAGTATCACGTGACTATGCTGTCTCAAATCCCACAAACTGTCTCTTGCCCTCCTTTGTGGCATATTCACATCTTCATCTGATATACCCATTCTGAAAATCCCTTTGCGAATCCATAGTCATTCCCTTTCATTCCTCCAAAAGCTATACTACAACCGAAGATATCATAGAACTTTCCGAGCCTCTTTTCATAATACGTTGCAAAGCTCAATTCTTAATCATACTTATGGACTCGAAATCCTTAGGCGCCATGCCTTAACCTCTAAATCCAATAGGACCGTTATTAAGAGTCACCCAGTCCGACTTAGTCCTTAATATAATCAACTCCAAGACTCTTCTAGCACATGAACACCCTCTCAATAAAGCACCCGCATCTACACAAAGCGTAAATCCTGAACCTTCCTCAAGCCTGAACATAATTTATATGGCCATTTATGGCACACATCTCTCGAACCATTTACTCAAATTACCACTTATATTCTTTTCCCTTAGCTGAAATAACTCGCCTTTATGCCGATAGCTAGAAACCTCACAAGTAGTTAACCGTGCAACCCAATCGCAGGCGATGGGACTCTCCCCCTTAGATTGAAGCTACTATTAGACAACTCTGGGGCCTACCAAGATTCTTTATCTCTCATTGACATAACCTTGCGCAATCAACCACCAAATTCCTCGAAACCATTCTGTTAGCATTTCATGAACACTCTGAATCTCCCGCGACATTCACATATTCGACCTCTTGCTGGATAGCCAGTAGGATTCTTCACAGAAGCTTCGCCAACCATGCTACCGCTGATCTGCTCAAAGGAGATAATCCACATATAGAAATTACATGCTGACATCTTCCAATGTCGTTGCACGGTGTACAATGACTACGACCTCAATTACCCACCCTGAGCCCGTGCTCATTCACCAACTGTACTAGTCCGTTCACTTCTTATGGACATCAACCAAATGTGCGACAATATCATCCAATTCAAAGTTATATTGCATCCTTCTTTGTATCAAGCAACCCCCCTTTCTGTTTCATCCAATCTCCAGTTGTATAATAGTCAATATTTCAAATTAAGCCCGTGGACCTAATCACCATCCATTAAAATTCCCAAATCACTCTGAATTTTCCTCAAGGTGTGTAGTTACCCTGCCACTGAACCCATATGCTATTCTGCCACTCTCCCACTTTGGTCAAACTCACTCCTTTAAGCAACTACTCGACTCCTCTTTCCCACACTTGGCCTTCTAGGAGTTTAATCACCACAAGACACTTCCAACATGCCCTTCCTCATCCTTCGCTGCCTAGTCAAACTCGCAGGAGGAAACATCACGCACCACATATGCAGTACCATTAAAATTCCTCAATTCTCGATTTATCATAAGCGCTTCGCGTCGCATAGACTGAGTAGGAAAGAACTAAAGGCATAATCCTCAAAGGAATCAAACCGCACGATGAGGAATCAAGAAGGGAAGTGCTCCTAACAGCCCTGTAGCCTCTCGAAGATAAGTACAGACGTCTCCACACCGATCCGCAAGACTCTACTAGACTCGCTCATGACTCGTGAAACCTAAGGGAACCTAGTGCTCTAATACCATGTTGTCACGACCCAAAATTCGCTAAGGATCGTGAAGGCGCCGAACACCACTGTCAGGCAAGCCAACACCAAATAACTAGAAATTTCCCGTTTTACTATTTTGAAATCATTCCTTTTAAACATTAAACAATTAATAAAGAATTTCACTGGATAAATAATGATGTCTTTAACAAACCAAAATACTGAGTAATCCCTTAGTCATCCTAGATTCCGGTGTGACAAGTGCATGAGCAATTTCTAGGGAACAATGTAATATACTAACCGTCTGGAATACAAATTGGACAGTAAAGGAAATACAATACACTATTGTGAAGGAGACTCTGCTGGCTGCGGACCATCTTGAGAAATGCAGCCCACCCCAGTCTCCGCATCAACCATGCGGCTGTGCCAAACTAAGCCACAAGACAAACATGTGCCTGTGCAACAAAAATGCACAGCAAGCGTAGCATGAGTACAAAAACAACGTGTACCCAGTAAGTATCCCGCCTAACCTCGAAGAGGTAGTGACGAGAGGTCGACTTCGACACTTACTAGTGGTCCAATGACATCAAATACGGTACAAAAGTGAATAAATATGAAGCAGAGTAAACATATTAAACAAACATGTATAAAATACGTGAAACAATTCCCATCTTTACGACTATACTCAAGCTCTCAACTAGCATGTTCCCTCTATAACCGGAACATATACATAAAGGTATAGGGGCTTTCATAAAATGGTTGTTACAATTTCAAATCAGGGAAAGATCCTCAGGTACGCTAGCTGCTAGCTAAATGTTAAGCACGAGTCCCATAATATATATATATATATATATATATATATATATATATATATATATATATATATATATATATATATATATATATGAAATGCCAAGGAGTACGACCCGATCCAACATTAAAGAAAAATGTGCACTGCCGAGGGTCGAACGACGTGAACCATAGATGCAACTATTAACCTGCCGAGGCGAACGGCCCGCTCCCATGAGAGTGTGGTACATAAATCCTACCGAGGCGAACGACCCGATCCCATAAGAGTAGTAGAAGGAAATACCCTGCTCGCGAATCATACGTGCGACGCGGTAAAATACAAATATAAGGAATCACCCCGCTCGCGGATCATACATGCGACGCGGTTACACATAGATTTTTTAAGCTAATATAATATTCCTTCAATTCTTTTCAAAAATACGAAGTTCAAATAAAAACTTTTAAGATCTCAAATTCCTCAATTTCAACTCTTTTCAAGAGATTTACTAAGCAAACTCAATATCGCTTCTTCTCAAGGCACACAATAAACATAAATCAACAACAATATCAACTAGGCATGGGGCAAACCTAAAACTACCCGGACATAGGCATTGCTAGTAGCTACGTAAGGACTCTCATCACCTCGTGCGTACGTAGCCCCCACAAATAGACGCACATATTAATTTGGTTCACCTATGGGGTTAATTCCCTCTTACAAGGTTACAAAGGAGACTCACCTCGCTTCGAAGTTCCATAATCGGCATTCCACGCCCTTTCGAAGACTCAAAATCGATGCAAAATGCTCCAAAACTAGCCAATAGTTATGTAAACCCATTAATATATGCTCAATTACTCATTATAGTCCAATTTATAACAATTCCTAATCCCGATCGAAAAGTTGACAAAATTGCCCACGTGCCCGGATTCCGAATTTTTTCGAAGATAAAGTTTACCCATGACCTCACGAACTCAAATATATAATTTATTCTCAATTCCATGCCCAAAATCGTGGTCAAAAATCCAAAAATCTCAGTTTCTAGGTTTTTCTTTAAAACCCCAAATTTTCCTTTTGATTCTCATGAATTTTGATGTTAAATCTAAGGTATAATCACAAAATATAATTGAAAATTGGTTAGAGACACTTACCCAAAGATTAGATACGAAAATCCTCTCTCAAAATCGCCCACTCTCGGACCTAGGGTTCAAAATATGATAAAATGAAGCAAAAACCCGAGCTACACAGCTGAAAACAAGCTGCAGATGTCGCATTTGCGATCCGGATTTCACAATTGCGAACCCTCGCAAAACCGAAGAAAGCCTTCGCAATTGCGAACAAGGAAGGGCTGGAAAAGGTCGCATTTGTGACAAAAAGTTCGCAATTGCAAACTAGGCATCGCAATTGGGATGGAAATGTTCGCAATTGCATCCACACCAGAACAACCAGTTTTTTCCCGACACAAAAATGAGCATAACTTCCTCATACGATGTCCAAATTCGATCTATCTTTTTGCTATGGCTCCGAAATTACGATATGGATCTAATGGTTCAATAAATACTGAATTTGGAGCTCATTTGCTTAATGAGGTACCCTTTATAGCCAAAGAAACGATGTTGAAACATCAAATAAGGGCGCAATACAACCCGAAACACACCCGAGGCCCCCGGGGACCCCGTCCAATCACACAACTCAGTCTCAGAACATAACACGGACCTGACGATACGTAAGACC
>NW_017670580.1:168789-201672 GCF_001879085.1 Nicotiana attenuata | reverse complement strand
TTCTCGTTTTACTATTTTGAAATCATTTACCTTTTTAAATAATTAAACAATTAATAAAGAATTCCACTGAATAAATAATGATGTACTTTAACAAACCTAAATACTGAATAATCCCTTAGTCATCCCAAAACCCGGTGTGACAAGTGCATGAGCAATTTCTAGGGAACAATGTAATATACTAACCGTCTGGAATACAAATTGGACAGTAAAGGAAATACAATACACTATTGTGAAGGAGACTCTGCTGGCTGTGGACCGTCTCGAGAAATGCAGCTCACCCAGTCTCCGTATCAACCATGCCGTTGCGCCGAACTAAGCACAAGACAAACCTGCGCCTGTGCAAGAAAAATGCACAGCAAGTGTAGCATGAGTACAAAAAACGTGTACCCAGTAAGTATCCTGCCTAACCTCGAAGAGGTAGTGACGAAAGGTCGACTTCGACACTTGACATCAAATACAGTAAAGAAGTGAATAAATATGAAGTAGAGTAAACATATTAAACAAACATGTATAAAATACGTGAAACAATTCCCATCTTTACGACTATACTCAAGCTCTCAACTAGCATGTTCCCTCTATAACCGGAACATACACATAAAGGTATAGTGGCTTTGATAAAATGGTTGTCACAATTTCAAATCAGGGAAAGATCCTCAGATACGCTGGTTGCTAGCTAAATGTTAAGCACGAGTCCCATAAGAATGATGTGTGTGCATATATATATATATATATATATATATATATATATATATATATATATATATATATATATATATATATATATATATACATATATATATATATATGTGTGTGTGTGTGTGTGTGTAGGAAATGCCGAGGCGTACGGTTCGATCCAACATAAAAGTAAAATATGCACTGCCGAGGGTCGAACGGCACGAACCATAGATGCATCTATTAACCTGCCGAGGTGAATGACCCGCTCCCATGAGAGTGTGGTACATAAGTCCTGCCGAGGCGAACGGCCCGATCCCATAAGAGTAGTAGAAGGAAATACCCCGCTCGCGAATCATACGTGCGACGCGGTAAAATATAAATTTAAGGAATCACCCGCTCGCGGATCATACTTGTGACGCGATCAAATATAAATTTAACATTAAAATAATATCTCTTTCTTGATTCTTTTCAAAATAAGGGAAATTCAGCTTGTAGCTTTTTAAGGAAATTACCCCGCTCGCGAAACATACATGCGACGCGGTTACACATACATTTCTTAAGCTATTATAATATTCCTTCAATTCTTTTTAAAAATCCGAAGTTCAAATAAAAACTTTTCAGATCTCAAATTCCTCAATTTCAATTCTTTTCAAGAGATTTACTAAGCAAACTCAATATCGCTTCTTCTCATGGCAAACAATAAACATAAATCAACAACAATATCAACTAGGCATGGTGTAAACCTAAAACTACCCGGACATAGGCATAGCTAGTAGCTAAGTACGGACTCTCGTCACCTCGTGCGTACGTAGCCCCCACAAATAGAGGCACATATTAATTTGGTTCACCTTTGGGGTTAATTCCCTCTTACAAGGTTAGAAAGGAGACTCACCTCGCTTCGAAGTTTCATAACCGGCATTCCACTCCCTTTCGAAGACTCAAAATCGATACAAAATGCACCAAAACTAGCCAATAATTATGTAAACCCATTAATATATGTTCAATTACTCATTATAGTCCAATTTATAACAATTCCTAACCCCGATCGAAAAGTTGACAAAATTGCCCACGTGCCCGGATTTCGAAATTTTTCGAAGATAAAGTTTACCCATGACCTCACGAACTCAAATATATAATTTATTCTCAATTCCATACCCAAAATCGTGGTCAAAATCCAAAAATCTCAATTTCTAGGTTTTTCTTTAAAACCCCAAATTTTCCTTTAGATTCTCATGAATTTTGATGTTAAATCTAAGGTATAATCACAAAATATAATTGAAAATTTGTTAAAGGCACTTACCCAATGATTTGATAAGAAAATCCTCTCTCAAAATCGCCCACTCTCGGACCTAGGGTTTAAAATATGATAAAATGAAGCAAAAACCCGAGCTACACAGCTGAAAACAAGCTGCAGATGTCGCATTTGCGATCCGGGTTTCGCAATTGCGATCCCTCGCAAAAGCGAAGAAAGCGAAGCCTTCGCAATTGCTAACAAGGAAGGGTTGGAAAAGGTCGCATTTGCGACAAAAAGTTCGCAATTGCGAACTATGCATTGCATTGCGACGGAAATGTTCGCAATTGCGACCACACCAGAACCAGCAGTTTTTTCCCGACACAAAAATGAGCATAACTTTCTCTTACGATGTCCAAATTCGATGATTCTTTTTTATATGGCTCCGTAATTGCGATACGGATCTAATGGTTCAATGAAAACTGCATTTGGAGCTCATTTGCTTAATGTGGTACCCTTTACTCGTAAAGAAACAACTGTGAAACATCAGATAAGAGCGCAATACAACCCGAAACACACCCGAGGCCCCCGGGACCCCGTCCAATCACACAACTCAGTCCCATAACATAACACGGACCTGCTAGAAGCCTCAAATCACGTCAAACAACGCTAAAACCATAAATTGCACTCCAATTCAAGCTTAATGAACTTTAAAATTTCAAACTTCTACTTTCGATGTTTAAACCTATCAAACCACGTCCGATTGACTTCAAATTTTGCACACAAGTCATAATCGACATTATGGACCTACTCCAACTTCCGGAATCGGAATCCGACGCCAAATATCAAAAAGTCCACTTCCTGTCAAACTTCTAAAAAACCTTCAAATTTTCAACTTTAGCCACATGACTCCAAAATGACCCACGGACCTCTGAATTCACTTCCGATCACGCTCCCAACACCAGAATCACCATACGGAGATATTCCCAGACTCGGAATCCCAACCGGACATCGATAACACTGAAATGCACTTCAACCCAAACTTATGAAATTCTTTCAAAAATGCTAACTTCCACAATAGGTGCCGAAACGTTCCCAGGTCTTCCGAAACTCGATCCGGACATACGCCCAAGTCAGAAATCATCATACGAACCTGCTGGAACCTTTGAATCCCGATTCTGAGGTTGTTTATTTAAAAATCCAATCTTAGTCAATTCTTCCAACTTAAAGCTTCCGAAATGAGAATTCTCTCTCCAAATCAACTGAGAACTTCCCGGAATTCAATTCCGACTATGCGTACAAGTCGTAATGCCTGAAGTGAAGATACTTAGGGCCTCCAACCGCTGAACGATGCGCTATAGCTCAAATTGACCGGTCGAGTCGTTACAAATACCCCAAATCATTTGCAAATCTCGCGTTCACCCTCGTAACAGTCAAGACAACTCTCATACGCGATCCAAACTCAATTGTAGCACATATAATTCACTGGTAAAAGAGGATTCGCTACAAAACAACATAGGGATCACACGCCCTCAGGATACCCCGCAGGAGATAACCCACCTGCTTCGCCTCAAACTAACATCTCTTTGTTCCCTTCCACCATCATAAACATCACGCAATCACTTAATCTTCCTGACTCTGAACTCATATCACGACATAAATTCTACTTCACTCCCCAACTAAACAACATAAAAATATCCTTCAACACCATAACTCAGGGCTATACATCAAATCAAGATGGGAATCAAGATTCCAAATAGTTCTTTCTACACCTCAAGCAAATCCTACTCGTCACATTCGAATCATATGAACTCATCTCGCAGTCACATCATACTCATCACGTAGCCATCCAGCCATCACTTCCACTAATAGGGACACTACCGAACATATAAATCCAAAAGCACGTGCTCACACAATCAACACCTCAGTGCTCAAGTTACAGTCAAAACCCGGCCTCAAGTCTTCCAGACTGTCCCAACATCAACATACGAAAATCACATCTCACATCTCATCTAGGAAATTACAAGTCGTCGATGCATAATTGATACTAAGCGCTCATGTGCGCACATGAATGCGTGGAAGGAATTCAAGGAGTTACGCTTCAAGCTGAATCAATGTTGCATGATAAGGATTCAAGAAGGTGGAATTTCCTAAAGGTTCTGCAGCCTCTCAAAGTTAAGTACAGACGTCTCCGTACCGATCCGCAAGACTCTACTAAACGCGCTCATGACTCATGAGACCTATGTAACCTAGGGTTTGATACCAATTTGTCACGACCCAAAAACTAACCCTGTCGTGATGGCGCCTATCGTGGTACTAGGCAAGCCGACACACTACCAGAACAAAATGATATTTTCAATTTTTCCAGAAAATTCCAAAGCTACTTAACATAAAACCTTCATAAGGAGTTCAAATCAAAACAAAAGTGCGAAAAAGAAAGCCCGACATCGGGGTGTCACTAGTCATGAGCATCTACTACAACCATCTGACAATATCAAGACTAACATAGTCTGGAAATAACTGAATTTAACCTAGGGGATATAAAGAGGGAGGAAAGCAGGGCTGCGATTGCTAGGCAGCTACCTCGCTAACTCTGATGGATCTGCAACTGAATAATCAGCACTCGCTACTGTGTCTAGAAATGCCTGGATTTGCACACAAGGTGCAGGGAGTAACGTGAATACGCCAACTCAGTAAGTAAAAACAGTAAATAAAGACTGAGAAGTAGTGACGAGCAATAATGCAAGTAAAGTTCATATCACAAAAACTCAGTAAAATACAACATGCTTTTAAAACCATAGTTTGAATCAAATCAGCTTGTTTAAATCCAGTTCCAATAAAATCATTTAAAAACATCTTTCAATAGTTTTCGAACAAACGTTCATTGCAAAAGTGAGCAAAATGATGAAATCATAAACAACCCCTCTAGCAAACATCACTCGTATACAACCCCTCTGGCAAACATCACTCATATACATCCCCTCGGGCAAACCTCACTATCACTTAGATACAGCCCCTCGGGCAAACCTCGCCATCACTCATATATAGCCCCTCGGGAAAACCTCACCATCACTCATGCCTCCAAGTCACTCAGTACTCGGTACTCGCACTTAGTAGGTACCTGCGCTCACTGGGGGTGTGCAGACTCCGGAGGGGCTCCTTTAGCCAAAGCGCTATAACAAGCCAATCATGGCATAAATCAATCAGGCCCTCGGCCTCACTCAGTCATGAATCAGTAAAACATATTGCGGCGTGCAGCCCAATCCCATATATATCCTCACAAATCAGGCCCTCGGCCTCACTCAGTCATGAATCAGTAAAACATGCTGCGATGTGCAGCCCGATCCCATATATATCCTCAGAAATCAGGCCCTCGGCCTCACTCAGTCATGAATCAGTAAAACATGCTGCGATGTGCAGCCCGATCCCATATATATCCTCACAAATCAGGCCCTCGGCCTCACTCAGTCATAAATTAGTAAAACAAGGCATTCAGCCCAAACAACATTTATATGATGCATCAAAATGGAGTAATAGAGACTGAGTTATGCAGTAAATACGTGTAAACATGACTGAGTATAGATTTCCAATCGAAAATAATGAGAGGATACAAATAAAAGACCTCTAATGGTCCAAACAACACTAGCATAAGGCCTAAACATGGCATCCAGCCTGGTTTACAGAAATTCTTTCTAAAACACGTAAGAAGCATGTAGTTTCAACAAAATGTTCAACTTTACAGTAGATACGGGATGGACCAAGTCATAATCACCAATGGTGCATGCCCACACGCCCTTCACCTAGCATGTGCATCACCTTAAGAAAGTCACATGACACAAAATCTGAGGTTTCATACCCTCAGGACTAGATTTACAGTCGTTACATACCTCAAGCCGATCTCTACACCGCAATGATCTTGCCCCTCGACTCGGCCTCCAAATGCTTCGAATCTATTCACAACCAATACAATACCATCAATATATGCTAAACGAATGATTTTCACAAGAAAAGCTATCAAATTAGACCAGGACCCCAAAATTGGCTCAAACCCCCCCCCCCCCCCCCGGCCCACATCTCAAAATCTGACAAAAGACACAAAACTAAAAAGCCCATTCACTCACGAGTCCATACATACAAAATTTATCAAAATCCGACTCCATTTGACCTCTCAAATCCTCAAATCAAACTCTCAAATTTTCAAGCCCTAGATTCTCAAATTTCTTGCTAAAATTCCCAATTAGATGATGAATAAAGCCATAGATTCATGAAATTTATACCATTATAGGTTAGACTCACTTACCCAACGTTGCTCCTTGAAATCCTTCGACAAAAATGGTCTCACTCCCAAGTTCTTCAAAGCTAAAATCGAAAAATGGAGAACAAAACCTCAAGCTGGGGTTTTCTGCCCAGCAAAACCGCACCTGCTGTCCCATTTCCGCATCAGCGGGACCGCTTTTGCGAAGACCTTATTAAAAGCCTGCTTCCGCTTTTGCGATTTCCTGACCGAAACTGCGGTCATCGTAGATGCGGGGACCAAGCTGCACCTGCGATCCAACTGTGAACCTCGCACCTGCGGTTCCCACTTCGCAGGTGCGGTTAAGACAGAACCAGCATCTTCAGCTGCAATTTTCCCAATTCCAACTCTTTGTTAACCATCTAAAATCATCCCGAGGCCCTTGGAACCTCTACCAAACATACCAACACATCCCGTAACATCATTCAAACTTAGTCGAGCCTTAGAATCACTCAAAACATCATCAAAACACCAAATTACGCTCGAATTCAAGCCAAAGAACTTCTAAACTTTCAAGGGTGTTTGAGTGCTAATGGAGCACAGGTCGTTCGGTCTGTTTGATCAGTCTAATTGAGGTATGAGCAAAGTGAATGACTCTCGAGAATGGTACTAATGGATTCAAGATTTATATGCAAAAATTGGGGATCTTCAGGATGTGTAATTGGCTAGAAACTGAGGTTTTCATTGGACGGTGTCAAGACTTGGGACATTTCTGTATCATTATGAATTCTACATATCAGTATCAGAAAGGTGAAGGTAATGGCTTTAGATTCATAGGAAGTCGCTTTAGGGTAAGTATTCGAAATGTGGTGCTCTTGGGGATATTTGAGAGAGTATTTTGCGGCTTGTGAGCCTTAGACGGTGTGCTTTTATGCTTGGGTCTCATGTGGTGAGTCTGGGTTGAGGATTTGCGGTATCATGTCAAGGAATTGATATTTATCTTCAACCCTTGATAGACGAATTAAAGGAGTTATGGGAAATTGGTATTGAGGCCTTTGATGCATCAACCAAACACAATTTTAAGTTGCACGCTTCTTTGTTATGGACCATCAATAACTTTCCAGCATATGAAAATTTATCTGGATGGAGAACAAAAGGAAAATTGGCATGCCCATGCTGCAACAAAGATACTTCCTCTATTAGATTGGCTAATAGTAAAGAAGCAATGTTTTATGGGTCATCGGCGTTACCTTTCTCTAAATCATAAATGGAGGAATGATAAGGAGTCATGATGGCACAAAAGAGAGAAGGCTCCCACTAAAAGAGCGTTCTGGTATTGATACTTAATCAAGTACAAGATCTTAAAGGGTTACGATTAACAAAGGATCCAAAGAAACGGATCAAAATATCACATGATGCTCGAAAGGATAATTGGAACAAGAAGACTATTTTCTTTGAACTTTCGTATTGGAAATCTCTTTTGTTACGACATAATTTGGATGTTATGCATATTGAGAAGAACATATGTGATAACATTTTGGGTACTATCATGAATGTCAAAGGAAAGACCAAGGACACAATCAAAACTCGGCTAGATTTGCAAGAAATGAACATCAGGTCGGGATTGCACCCCATCAAAAAAGGGAAAACATACGAAGTTCCAATCGCATGTTACACATTGTCTCTTGAAGAAAAGCAAAAGATATGCCTTTTCTTAAAGAATTTAAAAGTCCCCGATGAATTTTTATCTAATATTTCTCAATGCGTGAATATGAAAGATCACAAGATTTCTAGCTTAAAGAGTCATGATTGTCATGTTCTTCTACACCATTTACTCCCACTTGCATTATGTGGTATGTTGTCCTAAGAAGTGTGTGAACCACTTATTGAGTTATCTTTATTTTTTAACGTCCTTGGATCAAAGGAGTTAAGTAGGGAAGACTTGGAGAAAATTGAAGCAAAGATTCCTCTAACTCTTTGCAAGTTAGAAAGAGTATTCCTTCCTTCATTTCTTGATGTCATGGTGCACTTGCCTATTCATTTAGCTAATAAAGCTAAGACTGCTGGGCCTATTCATTACCGATGGATGTATCCTGTGGAGCGATGGTTATATTTTTTGAAATCTCTCATTGGTAATTGGGCTTATCTAGAAGGGTCTATTGCGGAGGAATAAATTGCAACTGAGTGCATGACATTATGCTAAAGGTATCTACATAGAATTGACACAAATTTCAATCGACATAAACGAAATTATGATGGTGGATTGAAGAATTCTGCTGGAGGTTTATCTCTATTTTGTCAACCTAGCAAAACTTTAGGGGTTAGAAAACAAAAGGAGCTTGAAGCAAATAAATTGAAACAGGCACATATATACATACTGAAGAATTATGATAAAGTTCTACCATATCTCGAGTATGAAAAATTATATTTCATATCATTTCGTTCTCTCCCTATTTTCTTTAGGATTATTTCTCCTTCCGTATGTCAATTGTGGTTGATCGAATTTTTGTCGAGAGTTTGCACATATTCATGACGATAATCTTCAACACTTGTCTGATGCAGAATGGAACAAACGGTTTATTGAGTGGTTTAAAGATAGGGTGAGTAATAGATAAACATTAAATATGAAAAATTTAATATTATATTACTTATACTAAAGTGTTCAATTTAATCTCGTTTATAGGTCGCACAATGGTATAAAGGAGATAATAGTAAGATCATGAAAGATTTATTCTCACTTTCACGTGGTCCAACCGGATATGTGAGACATTTTAATGGATACGTTGTTAATGAGTACAAATTTCATGTGGAAGATCATGATAAACAGTTAAAGACTCAAAATTATGGTGTGGTTGTAGTTTGCGCGACTGATAAAGATAGCGAGAACCATAATTACTATGGAGTTTTGACTAATATACTTGAATTGCATTTCGTCCCTGGTAGAAGAGTAATTTTATTTCGATGTAATTGGTTTGATGTGTATGATAAAATAAAAGGAGTTAAACGAGATGAATATGATTTTATAAGTGTTAATTGAGGGCGATTTTAAAAACAAATGAGCCTTTTGTATTAGCAGACTAAGCATCTCAAGTATTTATGGTAATGACAATTCCAATAAGGGTTGGCGTGTGGTGAGGAAGACGAAACCTCGTGATTCTTATGAGATTGTGCAACAACTAGATGACAGTATTGTAGATTGAGAAAATCCTACACAAAATAAACGAAAAAGAATGGATGAGGTAAAACTTCTCTTTATGCATTGATATATTAAATGTTCTACAATCTGATTGCATATTTTTCGGTTAATATATTGTTTTCATTATGTCATTCTTATTTTGGTTTATTTTGATTTTTTTGTAGGCCTAATGTCACGACCCAAAACTACCCTTGTCGTGATGGCACCTAATATGGAACTAGGCAAGCCGACCTTTTTACCAAAAACAACGCGATATTAAATTTTCAAAGATAAATACACACTATTTAATAATAAAACTTCATAAAGAACATCTGAATAACAAAAGTGCAGAAAAAAAAGCCGACATCGGGGTGTCACTAGCCATGAGCGTCTACTAAAAGCTGTCCGATAATACTAAGACTAATATAGTCTGGAAAATAACTAAAAACATCTATAGGAGGATAAGAGGGAGAAGAGCAGGACTGCGATCACCATGCAGCTACCTTGCTAACTCCAATAGATCCGCGACAGATGAAATCAACACTCGCTAGCATGTCCAGTAACCCCTGGATCTACACACAAGGTGCAGGGAGTAATGTGAGTACGCCAACTCAGTAAGTAATAACAGTAAATAAAGACTGAGCAGTAGTGACGAGCACTAAAACACAAAAAGTCCACATCATGAAATCTCAGTAAATACAACATTTCTTTCAAATCAATATGTGAGTCAAATCATATCGTTTGAAATCCAGTTATCGGTAAAAATCATTTGAAGACATTTTTCAACGGTTTCAACAGAGGCTCAATGCAAAGAGAGTAAAAGTAATGAAAATCATAAACAGCCCCTCGGGCAAAACATCGCTCATGTACATCCCCTCGGACAAACCTCACAGTCACTCGTATACAGCCCCTCGAGAATATCTCATATCAGTCACTCAGGGTACCCGCGCTCACTGGGGGTGTGCAGACTCCGAAGGGGCTCCTTCAGCCCAAGCGCTATAACAAGCCACTTCGTGGCATAGATCAATCAGGCCCTCGGCCTCACTCAATCATGAATTAGTAACATGTTGCGGCGTGTAGCCCGACCCCATAAATATCTTCACAAATTAGGCTCTCGGCCTCACTCAGTCATAAACCTCTCAAGCCCTTCGGGCTATCAGTAAAACAGGGTACTCAGCCGAAAATAACATTTTATATGTATCAAAACAGAGTAATAAAGACTGAGATATGAAAAGAAATAAGTATAGCATGACTGAGTATAGATTTCCCATCAAAATAGTGAGAGAATAATAAGAAAAAGGCCCCTGGCTCCAAACAACTCTGGCACAAGGCCCAAATATGGCATTCAGCCCAATTTATAGAAACTCTTTCCAAAACACATAAGTATCATATAGTTTCAGTCAAATACAGAACTATATAGTTGCTACGGGACAGACCAAGTCACAATCCCCAAACGGTGCATGCCCACGCGCCACCTCAAAATAGTAAAACGATACGAAATTCAGAGTTTCATACCCTCAGGATTATATTTACAATCGTTACTTACCTCAAAATGGTAAATCCCTATTCCGCGATGCCCTTGCCTCTCGAACCGGCCTCCAAATGCCTCGAATGTAGACACAAACAATTCGATACAATTAACGCGAGCTAAAGGAATCTATCCCATACGAAAATGCTAAGCTTTAGGTCAAAAGTCAAAAAGCCAACTCAAAAGTCGGCTCCCGGGCCCACGTCTCGAAATCCGACAAAAGTCACAAAATCCGAAAACCCATTCGATTATAAGGCTAGCCATACTAGTTTCACTCAAATCCGACCTCAAATGGGCTTTCAATTCCCAAAAATACATTTTTTGAAACTCCACCAATGTTCCCCAAATTTCCATCCCAAATCACAAATCAAATGATGAATTCAATGATATATTCATGAATATTAACCAAAACCGATTAGAATTACTTACGCAGATTATTTCCTTGAAAAACTCCCAAAAATTCGCCTCAAACCGAGCTCCTAAAGTCCAAGATGCGAAATAAAATCCTAAACCTCGCTTATATAGTGCCCTCTGAACCTTTACTTCGCGGTCCGCATAATTCCATCGCAGCCGCACACTCCTCACCGCGGTTCGCATAATTCTTCCGCGGCCGCGGACCCTGAGCCCTACTACCTGCGGTCCGCATAAAATCCACCGCGGCCGTATTATCTCTTCCACGGCCCGCAAATTTCCACCGCGGGCGCATAATACCTCCGCGGTCCGTGCCAATTTTGTGCGGTCCGCACTTCTTACACCAGACACAGCTGACACCAGAAATCTGCAACTTTTAAAGCCAGATTTGATCCGTTAACCACTCGAAACTCACCCGAGGCCCTCGAGACCTCAACCAAACATACCAACACATCCCATAACATCATTCAAACTTAGTCGAACCTTCGGATTGCTCAAAACAACATCAAAATACCAAATTACCCTCGGATTCAAGCATAAGAAATAAATTTCACAAACGACACCAAAACCTATCAAATCATGTCCGAATGAACCCAAATTTTGCACACACATCACAAAATGACACTAGAAACCTACTCCAACTTCCGGAATTCCATTCTGACCCCGATATCAAATTTTTCACTGCCGACCAAAATCGCCAAATTTCCAACTTTCGCCAATTCATGCCTACTTCTACCACAGACCTCCAAATTATATTCGGGACTCCGAAGTCCAAAATCACCTAACGGAGCTAACGGAGCCATCAAAATTCAAATCTGAGGTCGTTTACACATAAGTCATCTTTCGGTCAACTTTCCCAACTTAAGCCTTCACAAAAGAGACTAAGTGTCTCAATTCACTCCAAAACCACTCTGAACCCAAACCAACCAATGCGATACGATCAACTATAGCTCAGGAATACAAAAGAAAGAAGAAATGGAGAAAATGGGGCTATAACTCACGAAACGACTGGCCGGATCGTAACACCTAACATGAAACAATCAAAGCTTGAAATTGAGGTCGGATCCACTGCGAAGGCTGCTAAATTTGGATTCCTTCCACTAGGTGCTCTAGCGAAGGGACGAGGGCAATGGTTTAGATCAATGTGCTATATAGGGGTGCCTGGGAATACGGTAGGATCCTTCCATCAAAATGTTTTTCTTACTGCTCAAAGTATGTTTAAACCTTCTACTGGTGAAAGAAGTCAAAGTATGTTTAAGCCTTCTATTGGTGAAAGAAGTGAAAGTATGTTAATATATTTTAATGATACAAGATCAAATACTTTCCTATCTGTTGGTCAAGGAATGCAAGCTACAAAGAAAAACTCCCTAGTTCCTAAAAAAGAGCAGATGCAACTTAATTTTTCATTGCCTCCATCTACTGAAAGTCTACTGTCTGCATCTACAAATAAAAACTCATTTGTTCCTAGGAAAGAGCAGATGCAAACTGAGACTCCATTTTCTCCAGTCACTGATCAAGTTATACAAATAGTTGAAACATGTATGGTTTCACAATTCTATGATTAAAAATTTACTTGAGACATACAATTATTATAGATATTACTAAATCGTGCAATGCAGGTTCAGGTACTACTGAAAAGGTAAAAAAAAAGTTCGAGGAAGGAACAAGCGCAAAGAAGTTTCTTCACTTGAAGTTGGTGATAAGTTGAAAGTAACATTTTACAATAATTGAACTGTTTGAAGAATAGCACTCTATTTTCGAGCACTTGGGAATGGTAGTTCGTGATCGTAATATGTGTCCGTTGGGAGTATCATCATGTGATGATATTAAAGAGGAAAAGCTAAATAATTATGTGGGCAGCTATTGAGGTAACAAATGTATCCAATTTGCTTATAAGCTATTTGCTACAGCTCAAAATACATTTTAAGAACCTTATAATTTTTTTTTGCTAAAGTAGTTTCATGATTTTCTTTTTCTATATTCTATCAATCCTAAAGGTTTTATCATTTTTTTTGCTAAAGTTATAACAAATGATATGTTTAATTTATTGTAGGATAAATTTGAGAGCGATGACCTAGATATTCATCGCAATCATATTTTGGGATGGATGAAAGAATTGTGGAACAAATGGAGCGGACAATTGCATGCAAAGTACGTGAGGGGTAAACCAATCCAAGAGGCTCTTAAGAATATACCAAAGGGGGTAGACAAGAAAAAATGGGAGTGGTTGGTAAAAGAACATTTTTGTACAGAAAGTTTTCAAGCAAAAAGCAACAGGAATGCAACAAACAGAGCTAAGTTGAAGATGCCTCATAATATCGGTAGCAAGCCTATTAGAGAAATCATAATATCTGCTTTTTTTGTTTTTCAAATATTGAGGAGGCATTATTTGACATTTTTACCTTAATGTGAAGGGCGAAAAGGATGGCAATCCACCAGATTCGGCAACTATTTTTTTTTTTTGAGCAAGATGAACAAGAAGCTTGTTGAATATGAGACAATTATAAAACATGTGTGTTTCATCAATTAAACATGTAAAAATATATAGTTGTTGGTTCTAATGGGAATTTTCTTTATATATTTTGAAGGCTCAAATCCAAAAATTCGTGCAGTCCGAGCCATCTCTTCCTAATATAAAGATAGTGGAAAAATACTTTGGGCCTCAAATTCGTAGTCATGTATTTGAATTTGGGTGGAGTAAAAGCAAAAGACTTAAAAGATGGCGCCTATCGTGAAACTAGGCCAGCCAACACAAACCCCAAACCAACCAGAAATTCATAATAAGTCATTTAAAGTCATTAATTAGCTAAAAATGCCAAAAAATAAGTCAAAATAGACAATGCGGAAATATAACACAGCCCAACATCGGGGTGTCACCAGTCATGAGCAACTACAACTCGACTCGGAATAATAAAGGACAACATAGTCTGAACAAATGCTAACACAAAGCTAAACAAGATAGGAAGGAGAAGCATTGGGCTGCGAATGCCAAGCAGCTACCTAGTCAACTCCAGAGATTAGCTGGAAGGCTAATCAGCACTCGATATCGCGACCCGAGACTCCTGGATCTGCACACAAGGTGCAGGGAGTAAAGTGAGTACGCCAACTCAGTAAGTAATAAAAGTAAAGGCAAGTGAGCAGTAAGAAAACATGTAACCCATGTCATAACGCTACAGCAAAACAGTATAAGTCCAGAACAACGCAATAAAGCAATAAAACTCATAAAAACAACTCAGTTCACTAAAACCTTTTAAAATATTTTTCAATAGTTTCAAACGAGTAATGAAAACAGTGAGTAAAAGGACAGAAACGTAAACAGCCCCTTGGGAAAAAACAAGTACCATAAACCGCCCCTCGTGCATAATATAAACAAAACCAGCCCCTCGAGCTACCTCACAATCACTCGTGTCAGCCCCTCGGGCAACAACATGAAACAACAACAGCCCCTCGGGCAATATCACATCACATACACTGGGTACCCGCGCTCACTGGGGTTGTACAGACTCCGGAGGGGCTCCTACAGCCCAAGCGCTATCACAAGCCATCTCGTGGAATAATAAATCAGGCCCTCGGCCTCTCATATATCACAATCAGTACAATTCGCTGCGGTGCGCAGCCCGATCCCATGATATCCTCACAACATAGGCCCTCGGCCTCACACAGTCAGAACTCACTCAAGCCCCTCGGGCTAACAGTAAAACAGGTACTCGGCTCAAAATATCATTTACACAGTCAAAGGGAATAAATAAAATCCGAGTTATGAAATCAGTGGAAGTATAGCATAATTGAGTGTGAATATCATCAAAATAGTGAGGAAAACAGTAGTAATAAGCCCCTAACGGTCCAAACAGTCGGCACAAGGCCCCAAACACGGCATTGAGCCCCAAACATAGTAATACTTTCCAAAATATAATAATATCAAACAATTTCCAAATAAATACGCGACTTAATAGTAGTACGGGATGGACCAAGTCACAATCCCCAACGGTGCACCACCCCACGTTCGTCATCTGGAGTGTGTGTCACCTCAAAATAGCACAACGACGTGAAATCCGGGGTTACATACCCTCAGGACAATATTTACAATCATTACTTACCTTAATCCGGTCTAAACTCTAGCCCGCGATGCCTTTGCCTCTCGAATCGGCCTCAACTCGCCCTGAATCTATCCAAAATCAGAATCACAACATCAAAATAGGCTAAAGGAACAAAGCCCATACGAAAATATTCAAATTACATCGAAAATCCTGAAATTGGCCGAACCCGACCCCTGGGCCCATGTCTCGAAATCCAATAAAAATCACACTAATAGAATCCTTATCCTCTCACGAGTTCATACATATCAATTACATCAAAATCGGACCACAAACGACCCATCAAATCCCTAAATCAAAGTCTCCAATTCCAAGCCCTAGTTCTCCCATTTTTAACCCTTAGTTTCCATAAATTCCAAGCCAAATGAGTAAGAAAATGCCATAGGATCGAGTTTTAGTTCCAAGAATCTTACCTTCACGAAGTTCCCTTGAATTTCCTCTTCAAAATCTCCCAAAAAGCTCTCAATTCGACTTAAAAATGGTGAAACAAAGCTGAAAATCGCGAAAGAAGCCTTATATAGGTTCTGGCCCAGGGACTCCGCACCTTCGGCCTTAAGCACGTTCCTGCTGACCGCACCTACGGTCAAGACCACCACATCTGCAATTCTTCATGAAATCCTCCAGGGCCGTATTTGCGTCCAGGAACCGCACCTGCGGTCCCGCAGATGCGCCCAATGCACCGCATTTGCGGCCAAACTCCACCTGACCCAAATCCGCTTGTGCGGCCTCCTTCTTGCATCTGCGGTCCCCAATCTGCAGGTGCGGAAATAACATAAGCAGAAAATCTGCAGCACACTCTAGAAATCCAAACTCTCTGTCAACTATCCAAATCCATCCCGAGGCCCCCGGGACCTCAACCAAAAATACGAACAAGTCAGTTAACACTATTCAAACTTGTACCAACCTTCGGAACACTTAAAACAACATCGAATCATCAAAACACCCTCGGATTCAAGCCTAAGGTTTCCAAAACTTCCGAATTCCGCTTTTGGTCAAAACGTCTATCAAACCTCGTCCGAATGACCTGAAATTTTGCACACACATCCCAAATGACACAACGGACCTACTCCGATTTCCGGAATTCTATTCCGACCCCTATATCAAAATTTTCACTACCAACCAAAAAACGCCAAAATTCCAATTTCGCCAATTCAAGCCTAAAACTACCCCGGGCCTCTAAAACACATTCCGATCACGCTCCTAAGCCTCAAACCACCTCACGAAGCTATCCAAATCATAAAAACCAAACTCGGTAATCGTTTACTCACAAGTCAACTTCCGGTTGACTTTTTCAACACAAAGTCCAACTTAAGAGACTAAGTATCTCATATCTCTACCATACCACTCCGAACCCAAACTAACCAACACGATGCAATGAAATACAGCTGAACAACATATGAAGAAGCAGAAATGGGGGAAACGGAGTGGTAACTCATGAAACGACCGGCCTGGTCGTTACATCCTCCCCCTCTTAAACAAACGTTCGTCATTGAACGAGTCAAAAAACATACCTGAAGCCTCAAATAGGTGAGGATATCTGCTCCGCATCTCCCGCTCAGTCTCCCAGGTAGCCTCCTTCACTAGCCGACCTCTCCACTGCACTTTCACTGATGCTATATCCTTTGATCTCAACTTCCGAACCTAACGCTCCAAAATAGCCACTGGCTCCACACCATAAGTCAAATCACTGTCTAACTGAACCGTGCTGAAATCCAAAACATGGGACGGATCGCCAATATACTTCCGGAACATAGAAACATGAAATACCGGATGCACACTCAATAAGCTGGGTGGCAAAGCAAGCTCATAAGCCACCTCCCCAATCCTCCGAACCACCTCAAAAGGCCCAATGAACCGAGGACTCAATTTACCCTTCTTCCCAAATATCATAACAACCCTTCATGGGTGAAACCTTCAATAGAACCTTCTCCCCAACCATGTAGGACACATCACGAACCTTCCTGTCAGCATAACTCTTTTGTTTCGATTGCGTTGTACGAAGCCGCTCCTGGATCACCTTCACCTTGTCTAAAGCATCTTGCACCAAGTATATACCCAAAAGCCTAGCCTCACCCGGCTCAAACTAACCAATTGGAGATCTACACCGTCTCCCATACAAAGCCTCATATGGAGCCATCTGAATACTCGACTGATAACTGTTGTTATAAGCAAACTCCGCGAGCGATAGAAACTAATCCCATGAACCACCGAAATCAATGACACAAGCGCGCAACATGTCCTCCAATATCTGAATAGTGCGCTCGGACTGCCCGCCTGTCTGAGGATGAAAAGCTATGCTCAACTCGACCTGAGTACCCAACTCTCTCTGCACGGCCCTCCAAAATTGCAAAGTAAACTGAGTACCTCTATCCGAAATGATGGAAACTGGGACACCATGAAAGCAAACAATCTCTCTGATTTAGATCTCTGCCAACAGCTCCGAAGAATAGGTAGTACACACAGGAATGAAGTGCGCGGACTTGGTCAGCCGATCCACAATCACCCAAATAGCATCGAACTTCTTCAAAGTTCGTGGGAGCCCTACTACAAAGTCCATGGTGATCCGCTCCCACTTTCACTCCGGAATATCCATCTGCTGAAGCAAGCCACTCAGTCTCTGATGCTCATATTTCACCTGCTGACGATTGAGATACCGAGCTACAAATCCCATAATATCTTTCTCCATTCTCTTCCACCAATAGTGTTATCTCAGATCCTGATACATCTTCGCGGCACCTGGATGAATGTAATACCGCGAGCTATGGGCCTCCTCCAGAATCAACTCCCGAAGCCCGTCCACATTGGTCACACATATCCGACCCTGCATCCTCAACACCCCATCATCACCAATAGTCACATCTCTGGCATCGTCGTGCTGAACTCTATCCTTAAGGACAAGCAAGTGAGGATCATCATACTGGTGCTCTCTGATGCGATCAAACAAGGAAGACCGAGAAACCACACAAGCTAAGACCCGACTGGGCTCTGAAATATCCAACCTCACAAACCAATTGGCCAAGGCCTGAACATCAACTGTGAGAGGTCTCTCCCCAACAGGAATATATACCAAACTACCCATACTTACCGCCTTCCTACTCAAAGCATCGACCACTACATTGGCCTTCCCCGGATGGTACAAGATAGTAATATCATAGTCCTTTAGCAGCTCAACCACCTCCGCTGCCTCAAATTGAGATCTTTCTGCTTGAACAAGTGCTGGAGGCTACGATGATCAGTAAACACCTCACAAGACATGCCATACAAATAAGACCTCCAAATCTTCAACGCGTGAACAATGGTAGCCAACTCTAGATCATGAATAGGGTAGTTCTTCTCATGGGGCTTCAACTAACGAGAAGCATAAGCAATAACTATACCCTCCTGCATACACAAATCTAATACCCACTCTCGAAGCATCACAATACACTGTATATGAACCTTAAGCTGATGGCAGAACTAACACTAGAGCCGTGGTCAAGGCAGTCTTGAGCTTCTGAAAGCTCGCCTCACACTCATCCGACCACATGAAAGGCGTACCCTTTTGAGTCAACTTGGTCAAGGGTGATGCAATAAATGAATATCCATGAACGAACCGACGGTAATAACCCGCCAAACCAAGAAAATTGCGAATCTCTAAGGCTGAGGACGGTCTGGGCCAACTCTGAACTGCCTCAATCTTCTTCGGATGAACCTGAATACCCTCACTGGACACCACGTGCCCCAAGAAAGCCACTGAACTGAGCCAAAACTCATATTTGGAGAACTTTGCATAAAGCTTCTCCTCCCTCAATCTCTGCAACACAATTCTCAAATGCTCCGTGTGCTCCTCCTGACAACGCCAGTATACCAGAATATCATCAATGAAAACAATAATGAACGAGTCGAGATAAGGCCGGAACACGTTGTTCATCAAACGCATGAACGTCGCCGGGGCATTGGTCAGCATAAAAGACATAACAAGGAACTCATAATGACCATATTGGGTCCTGAAAGCTGCCATAAGAATATTTGAGTCCCTGATCTTCAACTGGTGATACCTTGAACGGAGATCAATCTTGGAGAACACCCTCGCTCCCTGAAGCTGATCGAATAAATCATCGATACGAGGCAAAGGATACTTGTTTTTGATTGTGACCTTGTTCAACTGCCTGAAATCAATGCACATCCTCATAGTGCCATCCTTCTTCTTCATAAATAGGACAGGCGCACCCCATGACGACACATTAGGCCGAATGAACCCCTTATCAAGGAGTTCCTGAAGCTGCTCCTTCAACTCCTTCAACTTCGCTGGTGCCATACGATATGGAGGAATAGAAATGGGTTGAGTGCCCAGCACCAGATCAATACCAAAATCAATATCCCTGTCCGATGGCATGCCCGACAGGTCTGCAGGAAACACATCGGGAAAATCCCTCACTACTGGAACAGAATCAATGGTAGGAGTCTTTACAGTGACGTCCCTCACAAAAGCTAACTATGAAAGACAACATTTCCCAACCATCCGCTGGGCCTTCAAGAACGAAATCACCCTACTGGGGACAAAATCAGTCGAACCTCGCCACTCAATCCGTGGCACATCCGGCATCGCCAACGTCACTGTCTTAGCATGACAGTCCAATATAGCACGACACAGAGACAACCAATCCATGCCCAATATCACATCGAAATCCACCATATAAAGTAACAGAAGGTCCACTCGGGTCTCCAAACCCCCAATAGCCACCACACATGACCGATATACACGGTCTACAACAACAGTATCAGCCACCGGAGTAGATACACAAACAGATGAAACAAGAGACTCATGGGGCATATCCAAATAACGAGCAAAATATGATGACACATAGGAATAAGTGGAGCCAGGATCAAATAACATAGAGGCATCTCTGTGGCAGACTGAGACAATACCTGTAATTTATACCATCTGAAGTAATAGCATCGGGTCCAGCTGGAAGTGCATAGAAACGGGCCTGACCGCCACCTGATCGACCTCCCCCTCTGAGGCGACCCCTAGCTGACTGTCCTCCACCCCTAGCTGGCTGGACGGGTGGTGAAGTAACTGGTGCTGAAGTCGAGGGCTGACTCCTCTGCTGAGATGAACCCCCAAGAGGACGAGGACACTGCCTCCACATATGCCACAACTTCCCACACTCATAGCAACTCCCTGGTGCTGGAGACAGGGACTGAAGGGAACCCCTAGCACCAGGATGACTAGCTGAAGAACCTCGCATAGATGAGCCCTGAACTGATGGAGCACGGGACGAACTCTGGACTGGAAGGGCACTGAGTGAGGAATGACCCTGCTGAGAACTGTGAGAACCATGGCCCGATAATGCCCCACGATAACCTGGGCGAGCTGACTGAGCATGCATGAATGGGCGGCCTCTGGAATGCTGAAACTGGCCCCCATGATGAGTACCACTAAATCCACCCTGACCACGAGGCCTCTTAGACTCCCTCTCGAACCTCTCCTGACCACGAACCATCTCAATTTATCGCGCTATGTCCACAACCTCATCGAAGGTAGCACCAAATACTCTCTCTCTCTGGTCATAAGCAACCGAAGCTGATAACTAAGACCATCTATAAACCTCCTGATCCTCTCTATATCTGTGGGAACCAACCAGACCACATGACGAGCCAACTCGGAGAACCGCATCTCATTCTGTGAAATAGATCTGTCACCCTAACGAAGCTGCTTGAACTGCCTGCTCAGCTCCTCTTGGTGATACTCAGGTACAAACTTCTCCAGGAAGAGAATGGAGAACTGCTGCTAAGAAAGGGGCGCTGCGTTAGCCGGCCTACGCCTCTCGTAAGCCTCCCACTATCTAAGTGCAGCCCCTAAAAGTTGGAAAGTAGTGAACGAGACCCCACTAGTCTCCAAAATACCCGCAGTCCGAAGCATCCTCTGACACTTGTCCAAGAAACCCTGAGCATCCTCGCCTTCTACACCACTGAAAGTCGGAGGCTGGAGTCTCCCGAACCTCTCTAATATGTGCTACTCGTCCTCTGGCATAACCGGAGCTACATAACCCTGAGCAGCTGCAACCGGCTGGGCTGGAGGTGCACCCGGTGTCTGAAGTCCCTGCACGACCTACTCAGGTGTGCGAGCGGCGGGAGTCTGGGTGCCTCTTCCGGCCTGAGAAGTAGCTGCGGCCGTAGTAACTGAGACCGCCTGAGCTAGGCTAGTGCACACTGATAGAATCTGGGCCAGGGCCTCCTGAAGGCCTGGAATCACAATAGGCACAGTCGGTGCCTGAGCTGGTGCTGCTGGAGCGTCCCCAACTGGACCTGATCCTGAACTGGAGCTGCTGGTGGATCTGCAAGTGCTTCCGTAGTTGCTGTGCGAGCCACACCCCTGCCCCTACCACGGCCTCGCTGCATCCTCGGCCTCAAGTGGCCCCAGCTGGTGGTACTGGTGGTCGTCCATCCTAACCGATAGCGCGTGTCCTCACCATCTATGAGAGAATAAAATAACAGAAGTTTAGTACTAGAATCAACAGATTCGCACGATAGGAATTCAAGAATATGAAGTTTTCCTAAAGGTTCTGCAGCCTCCTGAGGATAAATACAGACGTCTGTGTACTGATCCGCGAGACTCTACTAAACCTGCTCATGACTCGTGAGACCTATGTAACCTAGGCTCTGATACCAACTTGTCACAACCCTAAAACGAACCTGGTCGTGATGACGCCTATCCTGAAACTAGGCCAGCCGACACAAACCCCAAACCAACCAAAAATTCATAATAAGTGATTTAAAGTCATTAATTAGCTAAAAATCCCATAAAATAAGTCAAAATAGACAATGCAGAAACATAACACAGCCCGGCATCGGGGTGTCACCAGTCATAAGCAACTATAACTCGTCTTGGAATAAGAAAGACAACATAGTCTGAACAAATGCTGACACAAAGCTAAATAAGATAGGAAGGAGAAGCACTAGGCTGCGAACGCCAAGCAGCAACCTAGTCAACTCCGGAGATCCGCTGGAAGGCTAATCAACACTCGTTATCGCGACCCGAGACTCCTGGATCTGCACAAAATGTGCAGGGAGTAATGTGAGTACGCCAACTCAGTAAGTAATAAAAGTAAAGGCAGTTGAGCAGTAAGAAAACACGTAAACCATGTCATAACGCTACAGCAAAACAGTATAGGTCCAGAAAACGCAATAAAGCAATAAAACTCGTAAAAACAACTCAGTTCACTAAAACCTTTTAAAACATCTTTCAATAGTTTCAAACGAGTAATGAAAATAGTGAGCAAAAGGATAGAAACGTAAACAGTCCCTTGGGCAAAACAAGTACCACAAACCGCCCCTCGGGCATAATATCAACAGAACCAGCCCCTCGGGCTACCTCACAATCACTTGTGTCAGCCCCTCGAGCACTAACATGAAACAACAACAGCCCCTCAGGCAATATCACATCACACACACTGGGTACCCGCGCTCACTGGGGTGTACAGACTCCAGAGGGGCTCCTACAGCCCAAGCGCTATCACAAGCCATCTCGTGGCATAATAGATTAGGCCCTCGGCCTCTCATATATCACAATCAGTACAATTTGCTACGGGGCGCAGCCCGATCCCATGATATCCTCACAACATAGGCCCTCGACCTCACTCAGTCAGAACTCACTCAAGCCCCTCGGGCTAACAGTAAAAAAGGTACTCGGCTCAAAATATCATTTATAAAGTCAAAGGGAATAAATAAAATCTGAGTTGTGAAATCAGTGAAAGTATAGCATGACTGAGTGTGAATATCATCAAAACAGTGAGGAAAACAGTAGTAATAAGCCCTTAAGGGTCCAAACAGTCGGCACAAGGCCCCAAACACGGCATTCAGCCCCAAACATAGTAATACTTTCCAAAATATAATAATATCAAACAGTTTCCAATTAAATACGCGACTTAATAGTCGTACGGAATGGACTAAATCACAATCCCCAATAGTGCACGACCCCACGCTCGTCATCTAGTGTGTGCGTAACCTCAAAATAGCACAACGATGTGAAATCCGGGGTTTCATACCCTCAGGACAACATTTACAATCATTACTTACCTTAATCCGATCGAAACTCTAGCCCGCGATGCCTTTGCCTCTCGAATCGGCCTCAACTCGCCTCGAATCTATCCAAAATTAGAATCATAACATCAAAATAGGCTAAAGGAACAAAGCCCATGCGAAAATATTCAAATTACATCGAAAATCCCGAAATTGGCCAAACCCAACCCCTGGGCCCACGTGTCGAAATCCAATAAAAATCACACCAATAGAATCCTTAGCCTCTCACGAGTTCATACTATCAATTACATCAAAATCCGACCACAAACGACCCCTCAAATACCTAAATCAAAGTCTCCAATTCCAAGACCTAGTTCTCCCATTTTTAACCCTTAATTTCCATAAATTTCAAGCCTAATCAGTAAGAAAATGCCATAGGATTGAGTTTTAGTTCCAAGAATCTTACCTCCACGAAGTTCCCTTGAATTTCCTCTTCAAAATCTCCCAAAAAGCTCTCAATACGATTTAAAAATGGTTAAACAAAGCTAAAAATCGCAAAGGAAGCCTTATATAGGTTCTGGCCCAGGGACTCCGCACCTGCGGCTTAAATCACGCTCCTGCGGACGGCACCTGCGGTCAAGACCACCGCATATGCGATTCTTCATTAAATCCTCCAGGGCCGCATCTGCGTCCAGGAACCGCACATGCGGTCCCGCAGTTGCACCCAATGCACCGCATTTGCGGCCAAACTCCACCTGACCCAAATCCGCTTCTGCAGCCTTCTCCCCGCATCTGCGGCATCGCACCTGCGGTCCCCAATCCGCAGGTGCGGAAACAACAGAAGCAGAAAATTTGCAGCACATTCCAAAAATCCAAACTCTTCGTCAACTATCCAAATCCATCCCGAGGCACCCGGGACCTCAACCAAAAATACGAACAAGTCACATAATACTATTCAAACTTGTACCAACCCTCGGAACACTTAAAACAACATCGAATCATCAAAACACCCTCGGATTCAAGCCTAAGGTTTCCAAAACTTCTGAATTCCGCTTTTGATCAAAAAGTCTATCAAACCTCGTCCGAATGACCTGAAATTTTGCACACACGTCCCAAATGATACAACAGACCTAATCCAATTTCCGGAATTCCGTTCCGACCCCTATATCAAAATTTTCACTACCCACCGGAAAACGTCAAAATTCTAATTTTGCCAATTCAAGCCTAAATCTACTTCGGGCCTCTAAAATACATTCCGATCACACTTCTAAGCCCCAAATCACCTCAAGAAGCTATCCGAATCATAAAAACCAAATTTCGAGATCGTTTACTCACAAGTCAACTTCCGGTTGACTTTTCCAACACAAAGACCAACTTAAGAGACTAAGTGTCTCATATCTCTACAATACCACTCCGAACCCAAACTAACCAACATGATGCGATGAAATACAGCTGAACAACATATAAAGAAGCAGAAATGGGGGAAACAGAGCAGTAACTCATGGAATGACCGGCCGGGTCGTTGCATCGAATTAAGATCCGAGTTATGTTCAACTCCTAGAGCAAAACCAATCATTGAAGGATCGGTTGTCCACTGTAGAAAATGAGGTGAAAGAACTGAAGGAACTAAAAGAATTTTTCTTGAGCCATAAGTCTAATGTCCAGCCTCCGGTTGATCAACACGCTAATGCCCAACCTTCGGCATCACCATATCAGGAGAATGACCATTGATGAGCATACCAAGTTAGTAACAACTTACTCATTTCAAATATTTTTTAGTTAGTAAATATTTGAATGCAATACCTGATGTCTAGCATCGTGCTTCTCTTCTAAGTGGATTGGTGTGTTCTATCTTGTTGTAAAACTGTCCTAGATGAAATGTTATATTGTGGCAACAAGTAAAATCCTTCTTGTCTTTTAGCTTTTCACTGTAAGTGCTATATTGAATTTTTGGTCTTTTTTGGATTGAAGAAGTATAAATTGCTTAATGTGTTAGTAAGTTTCACGCATAACAGCTAAAGAAGAGATTTTTAAAGCTGAAAAATCTCCCAGTAGTATTCCATTGAACTTGTTGATCAATGAGCTGAATCAACAAGGAATGCCATTGACAGCAAAATGCGGCTCAAGCCCCACCCATGATGCTTCTTAAATCCTGCACCAATTATCTTTTCTTAATTTCAATTTCCCCGTGCTCACCCAGCACGTGTTACCAAAGAGTTCCACCCAATTGATGTTGAATGAAATAGGTCAATTCCACTATATGCAAATAATATGGACGGAGACATTCTGCCTCACCAGAAGATGAGTCCAATACATATTTTTAAGAATGCTTGTTTTACTACATTTGCTGGTGTAAATTTCTTTTTCTAATAGATGTAAATGCCTTTGTGAAGTCAATAGAGTTCAAGGACTATTTACATGTAAAAACATTTGTGATGTCACTGGAGTACATCAACTTATTTGTATGGTGTTGCATTGAAAAGTGGGCTGGTATGTATGGTGTTACTTGTTACTTGTATGGTGTTGTATTGATTTTGTTTTCGCTGTGACCTTTTTCGTGAATGTCTGAGTAGCGACAATTTATTGAGAGGATTGATATAATTAACCTCAATTTGTTTGGAATTAAGGCTTAGTCTATTATTCATGGTGAGCTCTGTACTAAAGAGCTTTCTCATGTATTTACTATGTAGTATATGATGACAATTGCTGCAATTAGCGATTTCATCTACTGGTACTTCAAGAAAATAAAGATATGCTATTTCCTCCCCATTGTAATGGTCCTGTTTTTTCATGTTTAGCGATACAAGAAACTTATACAATTATTGTGATAAGAGCTTTTGATACGTTACCCGCAAGTGCATTATTTCTGCATGGATACCTACCAAGTTAGATGCATAAAAGCTATCAAACTTCAGTAAAAATAAAATATTTCCTTATAGCTTCATTGCTTGATGTTTTAGATGTGCCTTGTGTATATATACACTATTGTTTAGATTTTCATTAAGTACATATAAACTATTGTCTAGATGTTCAACTTGAAACAAAATTTGTAGTACTTGGTTGAGGATTATCCTTCTACTTTTTCATAAATGACACGACGGTTATATGACATAGTTTTTCTAATTCATTTTTGTTTATATTCATGCAGCTTCGTTTACATTACTATTTTATTTTTGAAGTGTATATATATTACACTTGGTGAATTTGGATACTTTTTCAGGTAAAAGGTCAAACTATTATTTGAGCAAAATTGAAAAATTATTTAATATATTTTTTTAGTGATATTTACAATTTCTTATTAAAAGAATTTTGTTTGAATATTTTTACAGGTTTTGGAGGCTAAAGTTTACAAATCAAGATGCGGGTTTGGAAGACATACAATCAGTAGACTTTTGCTTTGCTAGGAATGTTGGACAAAATATCATATTAAGTTTAGGGATGTTAGCTAGAACTTTTGCTAAAGGGTTGTCCAAAAAATATTTCACTATGGTTGCACAGTGCCACTAAATTTTTGTTAGTAATTATTTTATATGAAACCATATCTTTTACTATATTATCTTTTTGTGATTAAATTTTCTATTTGTAGAATGAATATATCTGATTTGAAAATTTATGAAAAGTAGAATTTCGGACCAACCATGTTTGCTACTAAATAAGATTAAGGACCAGATCTTCTTGTCTTTAAAAGCGTTTTACGACCGGTAAACTCGTCGCTAAATGTTTAAAGGCACTAAATTTTATATGACATTGATTTGCAGTAAAGACCATATTTCTAGTCCTTGAAAGTATTTAAGGACCACATTCCAACTAGTCGTTAATACCTTTCAAGGACCAGTATTAGTCTGGTCGCCAAACACATTTAGGGACCAGTTGTAAAGCCCATCGTTAATAACCTTTAACGGCAAAAGATCTAGCGATCGGTGACGACCAGTTTTGACTGGTCGCTATAGATTTTCTAGGACCAGAAATAAGCTTTTAGGGACCATTATTCTCGTCCCTAGAAGTCACTTTTCTTGTAGTGATTGAAAAGCATGACAAACGTACTTGCTGACCCAAAGAAAGTAACTATATTCTCACTATAAATGCTCATATTAGAATAAGTCCTAGAAGTACAAGGACTATAGTACACTTAAAGCGTATAGACCAATTGGTTTCAAATAAAATTCTTGATAAAGAAGATGAGCAAATGATCATAATAAGGAGGCAAGTGATCATAATAAGGAGGCAAGTAATCTAGAAGATCACATGACATAATACTTCGTAAAATCTCAGGAGAGGTTCAGGTACCTGAAAATATGAATGAAGAGATCTCTATGTTATGTATTAATGAAAAAAGGAGGTTGGAACAAATATAAAATGTTCGTCAATTACATCTATGATAACGCTAAATATATATGAAGATCTTAAGTCTGGAGAAACAATTCAAGTAGAATTGGTTTTATATGAAAGACATGTAGTTTTGGACCTAGAGTTCAAATACTGGAAAGTATAAAGTCAATGGTGTGTGCAATCACTTTTATCTATCTTATATGTCTAGCATGAAATGAAAACTTGATATGCATCTAAAGTCTACTTATATGGCTTATATGACTTAACTTATGTGACAATCCTGAAGGATTTAAATCGCTTAAAGAATATACAATTCTTGGTCCTGAAGTACCATATCCTAAGTGCAATTTGTGCACATATGTATCTTGCTATAACTATAAGCATGATAATGTGATAGCGAGAAATTTTACCTCTATGGAGATGTTGGAAAGGCCATTCCACGATATTATATGAAAACATTATATATCTATCAAGAATGATGATTTCAAGGTGCAACATATTCATTCAAGTTAATATTGTTGATTTGTTTATCAAATATCTACCAACGGATTGTGCACGAGATTGGGATTTGGGATGCGAAGGCTCAAAGATGTGAATTGATTGTCTCATCAAGGGAGTTAATACGTGTTGTCCTCTTTTTCCCTTACGAGATTTTGTCCCACTGGATTTTTCTTGCAAAATTTGTTATGAGGCAACGAAAAGGCGTATTTCTAAACACGTGTACTCTTTTTCCTTTTCTAAATTTTGTTTTCCACTGGGTTTTATTTTTGTTAAGGTTTAACGAGGCACATTATCTGTTGAATAGACATTCAAGGGGGAGTTTTATAAATAGAATTGTATTTAAGGTGAATGTCTATATTTTAGAGAGATTTTAGGGTTTATTACTTGGTGGCTAAGTCACTTTTCCCCTATAGGCTATAAATGAAGGGGTTCTATTCCATTGTAATTGATTCCAAAATTAATGTGAATTATCTCTCACTTTACTTTTCTCTGCAATACTCTTCTTCTTTTATTGTTTTAGAACAATTCGACTAAATTTAAATTCACATCGAAAAATCTAATATTGAAGAATAAAATCCTCCCTGATGAGAACGCCAAACCTAAGGTTAAGGCTCTTAGTCTCTTACGGATTTTGATTGACTGACACTAATTTATAAGAACCAATTGAGAGAAAGACAACTTCACACATTTTACCATAAGTATTTATACTTAAAATTTCAGCTCTTGAATATAAAATGCAAACCTACTCAATCATTTTTCTCATTGAACTGGTCAATACACGCGGGGTCCGTTTGGTTATCGACATTAGAAAAATATTCCCTATATAAAATTCAAATTCTTTTTATCTCGCATTTGATTGGATTTTGTTCTGGCATAAGCAATACCAGAATTATTTATCCCATAATCTTGGTATTTTCTTAATCTATGATTGCCAATACTGCGATTAGCAATCTTTGGATATAACACGCAGAAGACCAAAATGTCCTTCACTATCTCTTATCTCTTTAATTATTCACATTAAAAATAAGGGTGGAATTACAAATTTCCTAATGATTTTTAAGTCCGTCGGAAATATCTTGGTATAAACAACAATGTGAAGAGTAAAGTGAATGACAAGCAATGTAATGATTTGAAGAGCCCACTGCCAGGCTTTTTTATGCTATAGATAGACTTGAGCATCTCTTATATATGAATATCGAAGCTTGGAAGTTTTTATACGAATCTAATGCGGAATTGAAAAATAAAATAAGCAAAAGATAGAGATTTAGTAGAGAACTATATTAATTAATGAATTGAAAGAACACTCGGAGTAAGTTACAACAAATACTAACAAGTAAAATTTAATTGACCTAACACTATTGGAACACCTCAAGGGAAGTAATCCCCTTGAAAATTCACCTAGACAAGTTTAAACATCAACTGATTAGGAATTCATCCTTATAACCCTCAAAAAGACTTCATCGCAGTGGAATTTTCATAAAGCACTGTAGTTTAGCCTCATAACAATAATTTGTTTAATTATCATTCGTAGCTACTATTCAATTATTATCATCTTGTATCACTTGTATTCAGATGCGCAACAAATACAACATGTGTCAACTGAGCTAAGTGGGAAAGCACCCTATCATTAACTATATATCATAAGCACTAATGGGCCTAATTGCCTAATTACATAAATAGCCGCATGCCTTAATTGGAAGCTTTGCAAAAATGACAACATATGCAATCATGCAACTTTTCTTGGCTTTGATCGTTGACCTCTTGTAGCACTCTATTACTTGAATATCTTCATGAATAAGTTCCAAGCATAATGTATACAAGTTTTCCTACTCATCTTAGTAGGTGAATGAGCTTTACATGTCACCAAGATCTTACTATAAGCAACATTAGCTATGTTTTTAAGATTAATTTGCTTTATTAATAGTCTACTTCTTTTCAAGGGAATTTTAATTAGATTACTTTTCATTTTCAGTTCAAAAGTGATCAAGATCTAAATTGTTTTCCAAGTTGCAATCAGTTAATAGATTAATTGAGAAAAGAAAGGGATAAAGGGAAAATAGTATTTTCCTTTTATTGACAAATAATTGACAAATACTAAATTTTTTGCGGAATGTCATTATATTTTTCATATAAAATACGAAACCATGGTCACAATTAGGTTAATCCAATTGGGTTTCATGGTCTAATATATTATGACATACATGTTTCGGTATTCTACGCGGATCTAGCTTATAATGTATGATTTCACGTGAACTTTGAAGCTTTTGCCAAAAATCGGTATAAATAGCAAGAAATTCATTAACTAGAGATCGCTATAGGAACTCATAAATTTCAAATCTTAAATCCGTTTCTGTCTGCGACCCGTTAGAGCTCCGAGCCACAACCTGCTGATTATGCCTAGATCATTTATTATAGACGTGAATATTAGAATTCTCGTATACCCCATTAGTCAATTATGGTTAAATGCTGATTCACAATCATTAAGACACACTTTAACCAATGGGATGATCCTAGTCAATTATGGTTAAATGCTGATTCACAATCATTAAGATACACTTCAACCCATGGGATGATCTCTTAGCTTGAAATAAAATTTTGCCGACGTGGGGTTTGCCTAGGGGCCAAGTTACGTATAAGATCATGCGGTCGTCTTCACAAGGGAGTTCCAAATGGCGATGTCAAGTGCAGAGCGTGTGAGTAAAGGAACTTTTGGAGGAGATGGTTGTGAGTGTTACTGTGTTAAACCAAAAATCAGAAAAAACTGTTAGAAAAATAAAAGAAATTGGAAAAACAGAAGAGTTTAAGAAATATTTCGAGTCCACAATTTTCTTGTGTGTCCTTAAGAAATTTTAACCCCCTCACACGTTGCCAAGGTAATGGATTAAATCCTCCCACGATAAAACGGAATAAACCTTCCTGCAACAGTGGCAATACAAACTGCAGGATACCAACGAACTCAAAGAACGGAGCAAAATCACACTTACGAATTTGAGAGAGAGAGACTGCGAATTAGGTTGCAGTATATTCAGAAAGAAAGAAGTTCTGGAGTATTTTTCGTGTGTAGAAAATGGAGCCTTGCCTCGGAATTTATAGGCAATTATCAGAAGAGGTGTCTGGAAAAGGTGCCTTTTCAGAAGAATACGCTGCCTGCCGCGGTCGCGGCAGAACCGCAGTCAGAGGGGCTTTCTGAACCTGCCTACCGCGGTTCTACCGTGGTCGTGGCAGAACCGCGGCCAGAGAGGCCCTCTGAACCTTCAGCAGGGTTCTGGCGTATTTTCAGCAGTGATTTAGCATTTAATTAATTATTAAATAATTAAATAAATTTTGTCCAAAAATAATCTTATCGATCGATCATTTAAATCCAAATCCAAATCCAAATCCGAATCCGAATCCGAAGCCGAAGCCGAAGCCAAAGCCGAAGCCGAAGCTGAAGCCGAAGCCGAGCCGAGCGAGCGACGACGACGGCGCGAGGGTTCATTCTCTTCAACTCCTTTTAAGAGCTTTAAGAAGTGATTCTATATATAATCACACAAATGTGGTTGTCCCTCACCAATGAGGGACAAAGTGCAAGACAAAGGTTCACTTCTTCAAATTTTCAATTTCCCTCCATTTTATTTCCCTCCATTTCCAATTCACACTTCTTCTACTTTAAAGCCCAATGGCTTAAAGTCCAACAATCCCCCACATGAATGGGAATGGCTGTATCAAGAAAGATCATAGATGAAAGCTATGTGATTTTGCAAGTAAGGATTAATTGCATCTGGATAAGTAGGTTTCCCTTTGAACTTTCCGTAGTGAACATATGTCGGATATACTCGGTCAATCGGTAGATTTGATATCTTTGAACCGTCGAACTTTAGTGTATACCTAGACAACCATATGTCACACAACCAACCCTTAACCGTCTTTTGGTTCTCATTGTTGTGTTCGTTTTAGCCATGAACACTGCCTGGTTTCATAAGTGCGTAGAGAATTGGCCTTACAGAATTCTCATTGAAGCTGCTCCACTTCACACTTACATAGGTGATTCCTAAACGTGTAATCCTTTAGATTGACACTATTTGATAACTACCACATCAAACTTAGGTAATCATTAAAGAACATGTAAAAATCTATCCTTGTTACTGAATATTGTCTTCATCACGAGAAGGGACCAAAGATTTTACTTTGACAATGTTGATCCGGTCAATCACAACTTTGTTTGAGCTCCTTGAACCTAGATCTCGGAACATCCAAAATTCTAGGTAGAGTTACCGCCATGTTGACTTGTCCTCGGCCATAGTCCCATTCCCTTAGATGATTTCTCAACTCCCTCTCTAGTTAAGCCTTTTGTAAGCGGATCCGCCACATTATCCTTTGATCTTACATAATCAATAGTGACAATTCCACTAGAAAGTAGTTATCTAACGGTGTTATGTCTTCGTCGTATATGACGAGACTTTCCGTTATACATAACGCTCCCTGCCCGTCCTATTGCAGCCTCACTATCGCAATGTATGCAAATAGGAGCCAAAGGTTTTGGCCAGAACGGAATGTCTTCTAAAAAATTCCGAAGCCATTCAGCTTCTTCACTGGCTTTATCCAAAGCTATAAAATCTGATTCCATTGTAGAGCGAGCAATGCACGTTTGTTTGGAAGACTTCCAAGATACTGCTCCTCCACCAACAGTAAAAACATATCCACTTGTGGACTTTGTTTCTG
>NW_017670580.1:158125-166645 GCF_001879085.1 Nicotiana attenuata | reverse complement strand
GTGCCAATTACCCTTGAACTTTTTTTGCTTGGGTAGTTCTTTGGTCCAGAAGCCTTCTTTCTCTTCTTATTTTGTGGTGCCTCCTCAACAATGTTTGCCCCCATTATTGTCGAGTGTCCACGTGACTTCTTTTCAGCATTTTTGTTGTCCTCTTCTATCCTCAAACGAACAATCAAGTCTTCAAGTGTCATCTCCTTCCGCTTGTGTTTAGATAGTTCTTAAAATCCTTCCACAACGGAGGTAACTTCTCAATGAAAGCAGCGACTTGAAAGGCCTCATTTATGACCATACCTTCAACAACAAATTCAAAATTAATAATAAGATAAATCTTATTAATAAAATTATTGATTTGGGTCATACCTTCAGCAAGGAGGTCATGTACAATGACTTGTAGTTCTTGGACTTGAGTTATGACCGACCTAGTGTCAATCATCTTGAAATCCAAGAACCTTGCAGCCACGAACTTCTTAAGTCCGGCATCCTCAGTCTTGTATTTCTTCTCAAGCGCATTCCATAACGCTTTTGAAGTTTCCATGACACTATAGACATTGTACAAGCCATCTTCCAAACAACTCAAAATGTAATTTTTGCACAGGAAATCAGAATGTTTCCATGCTTCAGTTACAACAAGTTGTTCATCATCCGGAGTATTTTCAGCCATGACCGGAGGATCCTCCTTGATGAAACGTTGCAAACTCAACGTAGTAAGATAGAAGAGCATCTTCATTTGCCAGCGTTTGAAGTCAATACCGGAAAACTTTTCGGGTTTTTCTGCCGGTGCCATAGCATGAGCAGGAGTAGAGGCTTGACGAGGCAGCCACATTTTTAACAGTAGCACCCGTTCCCGCAACATTTCCATTAGTTTGGTTTTCATTCATCATTTTTTCTGTAAAGTTGGAAACAAAACAGAACTTGGTTAAATCAGTGAAGTTTTGATATCTTCAAACTGAATACCAAACCAAACATACAACACGTAACAATGGTGAAGTTTTTATATACTTCAAACCCGTACATTTATTATTCCGGTAAAGTTTTTATATACTTTAAACCGGACAGAACAATTATTGGAGTAGAAAGCACGAAGGCTTTAGCCTCCAAAACAGTATACAAAATAAGAATAACAGTTTAATATATGTTTCAACACAGAAACGTTAGTTTATAATATTCCTTAAGCTTGTGAGTGTTACTGTGTTAAACCAAAAATCAGAAAAAACTGTTAGAAAAATAAAAGAAACTGGAAAAACAGAAGAGTTTAAGAAATATTCCGAGTCCACAATTTTCTTGTGTGTCCTTAAGAAATTTTAACCCCCTCACATGTTCCCAAGGTAATGGATTAAATCCTCCCAGGATAAAACGGAATAAACCTTCCTGCAACAGTGGCAATACAAACTGCAGGATACCAACGAACTCAAAGAACGGAGCAAAATCACACTTACGAATTTGAGAGAGAGAGACTGCGAATTAGGATGCAGTATATTCAGAAAGAAAGAAATTCTGGAGTGTTTTTCGTGTGTAGAAAATGGAGCCTTGCCTCAAAATTTATAGGCAATTATCAGAAAAAGTGTCTGGAAAAGGTGCCTTTTCAGAAGAATACGCTGCCTGCCGCGGTTCTACCGCGGTCGCGGCAGAACCGCGGTCAGAGGGACTTTCTGAACCTGCCTGCCGCTGTTCTACCGTGGTCGCGGCAGAACCGCTGCCAGGGTTCTGGCGTATTTTCAGCTTGGCATTTAATTAATTATTAAATAATTAAATAAATTTTGTCCAAAAATAATCTTATCGATCGTTTGACAAATCCAAAGCCAAAGCCGAGACGAGCGAGCGACGACGGCGCGAGGGTTCATTCTCTTCAACTCCTTTAAGAGCTTTAAGAAGTGATTCTATATATAAGCACACAAATGTGGTTGTCCCTCACCAATGAGGGACAAAGTGCAAGACAAAAGTTCACTTCTTCAAATTTTCAATTTCCCTCCATTTTATTTCCCTCCATTTCCAATTCACACTTCTTCTACTTTAAAGCCCAATGGCTTAAAGTCCAACAATGGTAATGCTAATTCCTCTTTCAATGATACAAATAGGTGCACAAGGAATGGTGGAGACAAGATTTTCTGCAAGAGGTTTCAGGAAAGAAATAATTAAAAGAGATTGTGGCAAGTGAAAATTGAACCATTAAACTCACTAAAGTTGTGAACCCCTACTGAGCTATGCTCTGGACTATGTTAAGGAGATTCAAAATATAATATATATAGGCATAAATAGAATTTTACTTTATATATATAATGTAATTTTATGACGAACCTGCCATGTGTACAAGAGCCAAGGTTTGAAAAACTATGGCTATGAGGTAAATTCTTTATGACATTTAAATTAGGGTTTTGAGAGGGTTTTCTAAGGATTTTGAACGAGGAATGCATGAGGAGGAGGGATTCATTGCTGTTAATTTTTTGTTTTTGTATGAACTATAGGTATGCATGCGGTAATCTTCTTGAACTAGAAAGTTGTTTTGTACGTGTTTAGTTATGACAAGTACTAAGTAAAGTTGAAATATGTGCATGACTTCAGTTTGGACTCTATATATCTAGGTAGTATCACATCAATAAATTAAGATGAATTTCCATCTTCAATCATATTTGATTTTACTTAGTATTCAGCTATTGACAGGACATTTGATCAGAAACCTTGGTCGTTATTAAGACTGTTCCTATGCTAAAACTCCATAAACTAGGGGTAGCTAGACACACTCAAATAGGAATTCAAAGAAGTGAATTTTACACCACATGACAATTTAGGAGTATTAATTACAATTTTTAATGACACTTTATAGTTACCTAACCTAATAGTATAAGCGGTCGTTGGTTATCGTGATAAGAATACTAGCCGTGGAGAAGTTTTATTTTGTGTCTCATACAACTGACGCTAGTTGTATGAGGCTCCTTTTTGTCTCACAAATTTGTGGGCCCCAATCTTACACTTTTGGGTCCACAGAAATCTGGGTCCACACAACTGTGAGACAAAAAGGTTGCCTCATACAACTAGTGTCAGTTGTATGAGACACAAAATAAAATTTTCCCTAGCCGTGAGATAGAATTTGGGATTATATTTATCCTATGTTTGATTATGAATATTAATTAATCTGGATAAATTTATACCAAAATGATGACATTAAAAGGTAGAATAATTAATCCGACAGGAATCGGAATAACCCAACCCATGAGATATACTTTTCGTTTTGCACTACTAGGTGAAATTCAAATATAGCCAGATTTACAAGTGGCAATTGAAAAAAGTCACAATTTCAAAAGTAATCGAAATTTAGCCACTGTTCAAATAATTATAAATTTGAACAAAAACACTGTTCAAAATTCGAAAAATATTCCAGCATAACATGTTGTAGTTCGAATTTTTTACATGTGAACTTCCAGCATAACATGCTGGAATATCATAATGTGCTGGAGTTCCAACATAATATGCTGAAAGTTCATATACATGTGCACCAATATCCAGTATATTATGCTGGAACTTTCCGTGTTGCGGCAAAATAGTGACTATTTTTTAATGACTTTGCAACGCTGGCTATTTTTTAATTATCAGTCCGAAAACTGGCTAGCTCGTGCTTTTTAAACCAATTTACGCCAACCACTGTATCCCTTGATAAAGACACCTTGGGCTTTAAAAGTAACTTAAACCTGTAAAAATTGCACGGGGCGCCTTATTTGGTCGCCTCCATTTAACCTATACCCATATTTTTAAAATTATTTAACCTATACCCTAATTTTAACAACTTCAGACGCCTCCTCTTCTTCCTCCTGACCTATGCGTTCCTTTCTTCCTCCTCTTCTTTTCTGATGAGTTCCCCAGTTTAGGATCTTGAGAGTTCACGCTTAACTGTATCTCTTAGTTCATGGCGATATGCAAGAATAAAACTGTCATCTCGCTCTCCGAATTTGCGTTTCTTGGTAATGCATGGTTTCATTGGTAGTGCTGCCTTTTTTTCTGCCCACACAGTCACCGGACTGAAATTATTAAATAAAACTTCAGACTTGGGCATCTGAAGTTCGCCAATAGCAGCGCCTAACTTCAGACTCAAATGTCTGAAGTTTATACTTTAGTATCTTAAGTATATACCCCATATGTTTGACAATCTTAGCCAAATATCTGAAGTTCATAACCAAATATCTGAAGTTTATGTCAAAATATCTGAAGTTTATATCAAGATGACTGAAGTTCATAGAAAAATATCTAAAGTACACAATTGAACTAAAGTTTGCCCTTGCTTATGAACTGAAGTTTGCGTGATTGCCTTTGCAAGTCAGGCCAAACTTCAGGCAAAAATATCTGAAGGTTTGCTTTGATAAGGCTACACTTCAGACAAAAAATTATGAAGTTCAAACTTCAGACATACACAATTGAACTGAAGTTTGCCCTTGCTTATGAAATGAAGTTTGCGTGATTGCCATTGCAAGTCAGGCCAAACTTCAGGCAAAAGATTCTGAAGTTCAAACTTTAGACATAAATTTTTGCTACTTCAGGCCCGTATGTCTGAAGTTACGCGAAAAGTGGGTACGCTTGCAAATTTTTTTGCAAAGCGGGTATAAGTTTAAAGGTGGCCGAAAAACTAGGTATAGATGCAAATTCCCCCTTAAACCTTGGGATTTCTTAAGGAGATTCTCAAGCCCAAACCTCAAACGAACCGAAGTTAAAAAGCCCATTTATAAAGGTCCGGCCCAGCGATGACCAGATCAAGTCCAGTTCTTTTTTCCTTTCTTCAGTTTATTCGTAAAAATTGCACGGGGCGCCCTATTTGGTTGCGCTCATTTAACCTATACCCATTTTTTAAAAAACTTTTAACTTGTACCCACTTTTTAAACAATTTTAGCCCCCTTTCTCCTCCTCCTTCTCCTCCTTCATATTCTTCTTTCTTCTTCTACAACGATCCTCTGGAAAAATATGCCTCTAAGTGATAACAGTTTTAACATTTGTGGTTTCTCATATCAGTCAGAATATTGAGTGCCAATTCTTACTACTTAAAGTTATATATTTTGTCTCGTTTAATCACCACTTCACTCACACGTGTTAGTTTTGCTGGCTTCAACACAATACAATTGTGTTATTTGAATCCAGCAAGCTGCTATGCTCTGTGTTGTTGTCTCGATAGAATTCTTCGATTCCTCTAGGATTAATTCCCGAAGATGGTGAGACCAATGCGTTGACAAACTTAAACGTGAGTGAAAACTACGGATACCTTGTATACTGCGTACATATTGGACAAAAGAAAGAAGAGTTCGGATCAGATAGCATAAAACATGAGAGCATAAAACATGCTGAAGTTAATCAAATATAGAACAAAAACTTCAGCTCTAGAGCTGAAGTACCCCAGTTACAAAGACAAAACTTAGGGCTGAAGTTCCCCAGTTACAAAATAAAAAACTTCGCCAGTTACAAAGACAAAAACTTCAGCTCTAAAGCTGAAGTTCGACAGTTATAAAACAAAAACTTCAGCTCTAGAGCTGAGTTCGCCAGTTACAAAACAAAAACACAAAAACAAAAACTTCAGCTCTAGAGCTGAAGTTCGCCAGTTACAAAACAAAAACTTCAGCTTTAGAGCTGAACTTCAGGCCCGGCTACTAGAATGCTGAAGTTTTGCGTGATTGCCTTTGCTACTTCAGTCCCGTATGCTGAAGTTATGCGAAAAAGCGGGTACGCTTGCAATTTTTTTGGCAAAGGGGGCACAAGTTAAAACGTGACACAAAAAGCGGGTATAGATACAAATGCTGGGGAAAAATTCCCAAAAGCTGGTTCAACGGTATTATGAAGGAGATTATGATTTTAATATCATCATAGTTATAAGAATACAAAAATATAGAAGAATAATCATAGACTACTAGAAAACCCACGAAAGTAAAAGGAGTAAAACAGCTTAAACGTAATTGGGTCAAGTGGGATCACAAAACCTCATAGACGTTCCATCTAAACAAACTTACGAATATAGACAGAAAACATTCACATCAATCAACTGAGCATAGACCAACCACATGAGTAAGCGAAAAGTCGGCCAGAGCTAGAGTTTTGGTTACGAATACGCCGAAGTAACTTTGGTCAAAATAATTAACTTATCTTAAAAAAAATTATTGAATATATACAAATTATTATTTAAACTTTAGTAACTTAGAAAAACTAAAATCACAAACTCGTAAACTTTGAATCCTAATTCCGCCTCTCAAAAAAGCACCAATGTTTGGTAGGATGCAACTTGATGTTTTCATAAGATGCAGCTCTATTTTGTTTTTGTCATGGAAATTTGGATATACAAGAATGTTCGTTGGGTCTGCTTTCTGGTCCATACCAAAGGGTTTAATCAGCCTTTGTAATATCGATGCCTAATTATTCAGTATTTCAATATGGCAATCTTACTTGCAGGATACAAAGAAGTGATTTTCAAGTTCTTTTGAAGCCGTGCGATTTGTTTACAATTTTTTCTTCTTTTTGCAACAATAAGATGGATAGCACAGCAAAAAAGTCCAAAATCATTTTTATGCAAACCAAAAAATAGAAAAAAAAAAATAGGGAGCTTTAATAGCATATATGAATATGCCTTTCTCACCAATTCACCAAATTTTCTAGCTTAGTTCGAGTAATAGTTACGTTAGGCCAAATTTTATCCAAACAAATACTTACAATAATATATCAGATACAGGACGGAGCCAGAGTATATTAGGTATGAATTTGGACGAACTTATAGCTTTTGCTAAATTTTATAGACAAAATTACATCATATCTTGGGCCATACAGTCCAACCGAAAATAGCCCACATTTGAAGCCCTAACCTAGTTTAGCCCAAGTTGTATATGTTTTAAAATTTTGTTTTCACCCGGTAGCCCACAAATATTATTAATGGTTTTCGCTTTTAAATATTTTCTCTCTCTCTCTTCTTCTCACGCTTTTCTTAGAAAAGTACGAAGGAAACCTTCCTCCATTGTTGGGTTTGAAGTAATTTTTCGAGCTTTCGCTCTTATTTTCAGGTAATTTTTGTTTCATTTTATGCTTTTACTACAGTTTTGGTTTTAAATTTTGTCTTATTTTTAATTTATTTTGCTTTTCTGATTTTGAATTTTTTTTTACAATGTTGTTGTGTTTTCCGTTCGATTTTGTGTTCCTTCTATCTTCATTCTGGGCCTAAACTTGATGTTTCGTTTGCATGCTTTGTTATTTCGAGTTTTAGGGTAGAATTTATTTTTTGAGTTTTGTTACAATTTGGGAAAATTGCCTCTGCTTTGTGTTCATGGCCTTTGTTTTTGGTTTGATTTTTGTGTTTTCCTTCACTTGTCTTCACTTTTGTTAAAGCTTTATTTGTTTTATTGTAGAAAATGCATTCAAAAATACATGCTTCTAAAAGTCGTATGAAGGTTGCTGGAAAGGGTGTTAAGCTCGATTTTGCAAAAACATTGAGGGACTAGCCCTCAAGCCCTGATTCTGAAACAAATGTGCATGTCCATGCCCCCGATGATGATGATTTTGAGTCTCCTGCTCCTTCAAAAAAGTCGCAACAAGAGAGCAGTCGAATGACTCATTCCCAGACGAAGAATACTCCTACTCCAGTTAAATCATTGAGGGACTTTCCCTCAACCCCTGATTCTGAAGCGAATGCGCATGTCCAAGCCCCCGATGATGATGATTTTGAGTCTCCTGCTCGTACAAAAAAGTCGCAACAAGAGAGCAGTCGAATGACTCGTTCGCAAACGAGTAATACTCCTACTCCGGTGAACATTGTTAGAGTAAGGAGTAAGAAATGTGGGAGACATGAAAAATCCAAAGAAAAGCTGAAAGTTGTTTTGGTTAACGGAGATGATGTAGGCCCCAGTGTTAAAAAAAAAAGATCGAGGTCCTTAAGCATAAAAAGAGCAAGATCAAGGACGATGGTGAGAGTGGTCTTGATTGCATATCCAAAGAACAAAGGATTGCTACTCGCCGCAAATTGAATGAGCGAAAAGCTAAGCTGAAGGTATTCCCTGTGTTGCTATTAAATTTATACATGCTTATACAATTTCATACAAAGTTATACAGCTGTTTATACATCTTTATACAAGTACTGCTACACTGATTTATACATGTTTATACAATATTTTAGTATAGTTTTTGTTCCTGATTTATTTCTTGTTATTTTTCCATATGCAAGGTTAGGGACTTCTATATACAATCAGTTGATCATTTCCACAACAGGATTAGTTCCCATACCGAGACTAATATTGTCAGCATTTTGAAGCAATGTTTGTCTGACACGCAACTTCAAATGTTCCGTGCTAGTCGTTTTGGGTACTTCTTGGATATGCCTCAATTTAAAATTCAAAATCAACTTATTCATTGTATAGTATTGAGGGAATTTCGTCCCCAGGGGTTGGGAAAAGGGGTAGTTGGTAGGGTTTAAAAGTTAATTAGGTTGTTTTGCTTGTGTTTTTGGCAGTTTGGAGTAGTTTGCTGTAATCACGTGGTTTGAAGTGTGTAGAAGTATGCGCCACTTTTCTATGA
>NW_017670580.1:27717-155238 GCF_001879085.1 Nicotiana attenuata | reverse complement strand
GTAGTCATTACACATTGTGGCTGTGAATGAATTACATTTTAATGAATATTTCAGTTGCTTTTGTCCTTTAACAAAGTATGTATTTTCATTATAGTTGCAGTTTTGTTAATGTTGCAGGGTTTATACATATGTATACAATAATATACATAGTTATACAATTTTATACAAACTTATACTCTCATTTATACATCTGTATACATATAATACCATTGATTGTTTGCAGTTCTGTTTTGCATTTGTACAATCTATCAATATATTTAGCACCATTAAAAACAACAACATATTATTATTGGATAATCAAAACATGTATAATGAAACATATTTAACATAATTGTAATATATAGTGTAAATTGTAATTCTTTATTAACATTTGTAACTCAATTACTTGTGAAACTTAACTACTCAAAATTTGTAACTCTATTATTTGTGAAACTTAACTAATCAACATGACAACATATGTAATAGAAAGTGTTATGTTTCCAACTATTTATTTTGGTCGATTCCTACATATTTTTCTATTGTGACCACTTTGTCCACACACAGAACATGAAAACGCCCTCTTTGACTCTTTCTCTGAAGCAGGTTTGAGTCTTTCCTTTCTTGGCCTTCCTGCAGTCCTTCTCCAATAAGTGGTAGGACCACATCTTCCAGCACCTCTGTTGGGATTACCCAAAAAATCTCATCTGGCATCGAATTCACTGGAAATTCATAAGTTCTAAGGAGGTTATCCTTCTTGTAGTAAAAAGACCAATACTGGCCAGGTTTCAGCTGCTGGTTCTTCAAAATTGCCCAAGCATGCGGACATGGAAGTTCATCCATTTTAAATTTGCCACAACTGCATGTTCCCTCTTCAAGGCGCCTTACCCCTTCAAGCACAGTATATAACTGCTCCGTAGCAGGCCTCACCTACAAAAAAAAATTTAAAAAAATAAAAAGTTAAAGCACATTATACATTATTATACAGAGTTATACATCCTTATACAAGCAGTAAAATGCAAGTCACCAGTGCCAAGCACCATTATATTTGATTCGTTTTACCGTCATTTGCTCCGATGCAATCAGATTTTCCCGAAGGAGTTTGTCGTACTTTTCGCCAAGCTCTGTAGATGTCTCCGTTGCACTTTTTCTGTTTTTGTTGTTCCACTATTGTAGCAAATTTGTCATGTACTCCAACAATTGCATTAATGGTAACTCTCTAGCATCCTTGTTTGCTGCATCAATTGACTCTGCAATATTGGAAGTCATTACCATCGACCTTTTAACTTTGGAGTATGCCCTAGACCACCTTTCGTAGCCAATTTCGAACAAGTAAGGCTGCACCCTCGAATCAATTTTGCACATCTCTGTCATATGGTAGTCAAACTTCTCTATTGTGTAAGCTCTAGCCAAAGCAAAGAAGATATCGTTCAATTGTTTGTGATGTTTCTTGAATGTGCGTTTGACATTCTGCCACAAGTGAAACATGCAAATATAATGTGGTACTTCTGGGTACACAGCTTTTGTGGCATTGAAGATGCTTTCGTTTCTATCTGAAACTATACACACCCCTTCCCTAACACCAAAACTACCCTTTATCTGGACGAAGAACCACTCCCAAGATTTGTTATTCTCTGAATCTACAACTGCATATGCAAGTGAAGGATTTTTCATGTTTATACAAAATAGATATTAGGATTCAGACAATTATACAAATCTTATACACAGTTATACACGATCATACAACTTTATACAAACTGCAAATTTAATAAAAATAACAGCTGTGAAATCCTATACACTTTTATACATGAAACTACAACATTATACAAATTGTAGAAACAAGGTAGATGCAGTCAACTCACCAGCTCCATCCTGTGTGCAAGCAGTTAATATGGTACCCTTATATGCTGCTTTAAGGAAACTTCTGTCAACAACCATTATCGGTCTGCAATGCTCCCAACCCTTGATAGATGCATATAGCGAAACATATGCATAAAGAAAGCATCCATCTTCAGATTTGTGCAACTTTGTAACCGTTCATGGATTTGTATGCTCCAACATATACAAATACCTCGTCAACTCCTTATATGAATCGCTCGGATTCCCTCTTATCATTGCCATTGCTATCTCTTTAGCGCTCCATGCTTTCATGTAGCTCATTTCAATCCCGTGTTGCTTTTGTATGTCCTCTATTATAGCATTTGCGGTGTAAACTTTTTTTGGATTAACATACTTGTCCTTGACTATACTAGCAATTACACCCGAAGTAGCTTGACGTTGTGTTAAGTATCTTTCACCATATCCGCATGTGTGATTATTATTGTAACTTCTCACCTTGAATATGTTTGCCTTGTAAACGACAGAAGATTTGAAACTCCGAGCACAATTGTCATCCACACACATAAGGTGCAACTTCTAAATACACTCGTATACAAAAACATAACTAGATATATACTAATTTTAATACCTATATACAAATATATACTACTTTATACATATATATAACAAAATATACAACTATTGCCATACCTTGTTGCCCTTGATCTCTTCACCTTGAATTGGAACCTCTCACGTACAACCAAGTTCTTCATCACACTGACAATTATCTCTTTATCCTTATAAACTTGATCTTCCTCAACAAATTCGTTCAACATATCATCTATTATACCCATGTTTTCATTAAATTTCGTGTTTTCAATAAATTCGATATCAGGAATAATCTTAATGCTATCAATTGTAGATACATCTATACATTTGGAACTTGTAGCAACCAAACAACTGGAACTTGTACCAACCAAACGATTATTATAAATCTCTTTCACCGTCACATACAACGGGTATTCAGTGAAATTAAAGTTTTTCTTCTTTAATTCGATATACACCTTAACACCTGTATCGTTGTAAATCAGGATCGGTCGCAAACCATCCTTTGGGAGAAAGTTAATCTCCAATGTGTTTAACTCACAATCGATTCTAATCTGTTCCGAATTAGCTGCAACTAAATTGTTATAGCTGAATGTTGACTCGATTATTACACAATCGCTGACGAAATTGATAAACTTGTTTTCTTCCCATTCATCACTATGAAGAACGTAAACTGGAAAAAGCTCCATCGAACAAAAAGTTGAAATCAAAATTGCAGCAAAATTGAAAATGCACTGATTGTAGCAAAAAAATTTAACTTTTCGTGTTAGATTCGTTGTTAATTCGAGATGAAGAACAATTTCTAGGGTTTTTGGAGTTGCATTGACTGCAAGATCGCGTTTTTGTGGATTTGGTGAACAAGAAATGGAAAGAATGAGAGAAAATCCCGCTGAAAGATACAAAATCCCGCTTTTGAATCCCAAATATTGGAAATAACGCCCCTTTTTCGGATATGGGCCTGTTATTTTTAGGCTACCCAATTGTAAATTGAAATATGGGCTATAAAGTTGAAAAGTAGGCAGCCTAGTTGTTTTAATATGAAATTTTCTCAATTTTATATTTGAACTAGAAAATTTATTAAAATTATGGGAAAACTTCACATAAGAATAACTGGGCTCTCTACTTATCAATTTTATAGCTCACATTTCAATTTACAACCAATTAACCCAAAAATAATAGTCTAAGTTTCAACATCCAACTCCAATAGGTTCTCGAAATTACTATTTAATTTTAAAAAAAGATTATGTCACACATCCTTTTTACCCGAGGGGGATGTAAGGGAGTTTTTTCAATTTAAGTGACATTAATCGAAATTGGATTATTTTATATATTCAGAGTCGCACTTGGAATAATTATTGGTGTCTCAAGTCACCTGTTTATTTTAAATTCCAAATCGAGGAAGATTGACTCTATTTTTTGGTCCGCGAACACAGAAGACCGGGTAAGGAATTCTGTTAACCCGGGAGAAGGTGTTAGGCATTCCCGATTTCCGTGGTTTTAGCACGGTCGCTCAACTATTAATAATTGGCCTCATTATATGATTTATTACATGTTTTAAACCTATTATGCATTTTTAACTTTTAAGCGCTTTTAATAATTTATGGAATTATTTCTGGAACAAGTTACGATTGTCGTACACTTGTTTGTTTTTGTACACGTTGCGAATCGTGTCACAGGAACCCTACCCACAATTTACAACATGTGTATTTTATTATTGTTCGAAGTTGTGGTCGGGTCACATGAAATGTGCACCCGAAATTGGGAATTTTGTATCATGACTATGCCACGGGAACCGTATCCATAGCCATGATGATTTTTTAAACGCGCCTAAAGCAAACTACGAATGTTTATGAGATCTAACGTTATGGCATTTATTTAGGTTACATTATGTATAATGAAATATCATTGAAACACTTTGTGAAGTAATTTGATTCTATTACTATAAAGAACGCGTCATAGAACGAGTATAGGTTCTTATCAACAGTATCACTTTTAATAGGTATGGCTAGTGTACGCGGTGAAATCAGAGGGCCTGATTTCCCCCCATTAAGCCACCTCGGGGCGGTACCTCGAGACCTCGAGGACATGACGCTAACTCGGGGAGGTATCTCGAGACCCCGAGGATATGAAGCCACAACTTAGTCTTCTCCTTCGGGATCTGTCAAGACCCGATTCGAGGCCGAGATCGGGATAAAGAGGGGAAGCCCCAAGACACGCGGTTGAGTCTGACAGGGCCGGCCTATCTATAGCCTACGCTGAGGCGTCACGTCAAGCCATCACATCTCCATATTTCATAAATTAAATATACATGTATTCGTAACTGAGTACCCCTCATATATAAAGGGGACTCGCCCTACCTTGTAAGTGACTGATGTTGCTCCATTTCTCCACAAGTGCAATAATATCTCTCTCTCTTTCTCTTCTTTCTAAACTTATTGGCTCTCCCTGATCAGAGGATACCTCGATATCCTTCGCTTTTATATGAGTTCTTCATCGTATAACTTGGTTTTGACTATAAAGAGCTTCGTTTGATTATATCTCTAACTGTTATACTACCCTCGATTGTCCCCGATAGCCCGAGCTCGATCTCGAGGTCAACCCCGAAGCCCCATAGACCAAACCTACATCCGGGGAACAGGCCCTTAGGTTCGATCATTATCTCGTTTGGACTCACTCTCCATCATTAAATTTCATATTATTAGCATCATCTGCTCTAACAACTAGCTCGGGAATAGATCACGTATTTTTAGAGTCTCATTTTACAAATTCAATTGTCGTTGCCATTTTCACGGTAAACAGTTTAGCGCCCACCGTGGGGCTAAAAGTAATAGTGATTATTTTCTTGCTAGTTTCATTACACAAACGCATGTCATCTTTCACACTTTTTCTTGTCCAAGTATCCTTTGATTTCAGATAAAAATGTCTGGCTCGGTGAACAGAGTTGGGAACGATCGCCTCAAAAATCACGGGGAAAATGGTGTAGCTATCCCGGCCGCCGGAGCACCACTACAGAATCCCAATAATGCACCCGGACAGGTAATAGAGGACGCGGACTCATAGGACACACAGCAAGTCAATGAAACTTCTCGCACCGACAGGAGCGCACGACACAGTGACCGACAGAAAGTTCAAAAAACCCCGGCCCGGGAAGAATAAGAAGTTAGTCTTCACGTTATTTTTGAAATGTTGCAGGCACAACAACTGGCCATTGCTCAGTTGCAAAGCCATCCGAGGGCCCCCAGCGTAGCAGCACCGGAAACCGCTTCCCCCGACGAGCGCACCACCGCTCACGCATGCACGAAGAAAAACAGCAACTTTCAAGATGACCCCGTCGCAGAAACATACGCCGATGTCATCCAAGCAGCAGTGGCGGAAACCGACAAGCCGGAGGCCGAACAAAGAAAAGAAGAAACACCACAAGAAGTCACATCTTGCTCCCTAGTAGGACGAGTGAGATCGCATCCGGTTTTGGGTGAACAGACATTCCTGCCCTTTGCTCGGGGTCTAAACAGAGCATACCCGCCGATCCTAGGTCGTTTCAAGCGACGTTTAGCCAGATAACCGAGATTTGGCCATGCGTCTGTATCCAGCACCGGCCACTAATCGGGGCCATGAGCAACCATCCACAAACCTCTACAGAAACAACACACCCAAGCTGGCCTTCCACGAAGAAACTAATGCCAAACGGATGGAGATACCGTCCATGCGCCGCTAATGGGAGGAACTCCTCAAGATCAAACCTACCTCGCAACGGTAGAGGAATAGTTCGAGGACGACATCCTCGGAGAACCTCCAGTGGAACCAGATCCGATGAGGCACAGCCAGCAGACGATCCTCGTCCGGCTGAGTACGAGCTCAACATTGCTATGCCAAATATCCTAGTCACCACAATCAAAACCAGGAACGCTGAGCGACTCAGGCCTACTCGACCAAGCCTTCAAAAGAACCACAACCCGACGCGGAATCCACAGGACACGGGCGGTAGCAGGGCCGCGAATGACTCTCGTCTCAAAAATATGACAGTCATGTTACTCAGTCAAAATCGCCGACGAGTACTATCGAATGATCAAGCTCAAATCTGGGCCCGAGGAAAGAAGACAGATCCAGGGAAATATTTCCAAGGATACTCTGGCATCCAGAGAAAAGGGCACCACGACTCCACCCCAGCGTTGCGCCAGCACATTGGTAAACCTCTCCCTCATCCTCTTAATCTTAAATAAAACATGTGTTCATAGATTCAGGAAGTTCGGTCACCCACAACGGCGGTATCGAACCAAAGGTCAACAGGGCGGTCCGCATTAACTGACCAAATTGCCCCCAAATCCCGAATCCTTGGTGAATTCCAAATGACAAATCACCAAAAAGACCGTTCTCTCAATATAGCCCACCTGAGTCTGAGCCGGGACCTCGGGATTTACACATTCAAAGGAAGCGCAAAGTATAGACGTCTTATTCAGACGACCACCGACTCACTACCCGAAGGCGCCGACAATCCTATCTCGACAAAAGAATGAGATTCCTCGCAAAGGGCAGAACTGGAATAAGCCGGCAGGGACACACCGAGCCCCGGAACATCGCCTAGCACACCCTGCGGTAAGAAAGAACTGCTTTGCTCCTTCGTTTTCTTTTTACTAACCTGAACGCAGATAGCTGGCTAGGATATTCGGAGGTTCCCAAGACTCTACCCAGAGATTCCTAGGCCTCATATAGGCGACCGCCGTGTTTTCTCCCTTCAGCCGGGCTTCCGCCCCGAAAGAAACCTTGTCAGTAAGATTACTGGCAGAACAACATACCAGAAGAAGGCTCGATGATATCACGGGCTTTATTCTGATAGCCCAACAACAAACGATGGTTTGCCTCTAAGAGCATCCCCCCTGGGGAGAACCCAGATACGGCGGACTAAACCCCTATCGGGAATTATATGCTGGGCCAAAACGGTCCGAGCAGCCGTGCGCGCACGAGTCGAGTTCACAATGACGAAATAATGTACATCTATATCAAGCAATAAAAGGATATTTTTACGGCATTCTATTCTCCAAACAAAGAAATCTCAAATGTATCCCCGGCAGGGGCCCCCTCCACCGAATACATTCTAAAATACTCGGAGACTTAATGCCTACATATAGGCACTCGTGTGATCTCAGGATCGGAACTCCGGGCTCATAAAGCCCCTACAAGGAAACTCCAAGCTCACAAGTAGCGGTCTTCACACTTAAACAACTTGATGATTCGAAGGTTGTCGTCAGTCACCATACGCCGGAAAATCCAAAACTGTAAGACCTCAATAGGCATGACAAACTGTAAGACCTCAATAGGCATGACAGACTATATGACCTCAACAGGCATGAAAATCTCAAAGTTTAGGCTATACGTCGCATTTGTAAGAATCCCGAAAGGGCATTCCCTCGATGTAGACGCCTAAACTGGCACTCAGGATCAAAAATGGCTACAGCCAAAACACACATGACTACGGTCAAAATGGCTGATACAGCCAAAATAACGCGACTCGGGGACGCCCGACCATCGCTAAACAAAAATCGCAGCCCACTACTTCGAATATACTTCGGAAAGAACCGGTTAAAAGAGGCTTCCCTCAATAGGCAAACAAAGGTCTATGAACCTTCTGAGGTGCCCGAAATATCGCCGATAACGACTTGAAATTGAGGTTCTTCCAAAACCGACGACGGGTCAGGCAAAAATCATTCAAAAGACCTTAACGAGCGGAATACAAGCCTATAAAAAGCCCACGGGCAAAAACAGCGTGAGAGCCATTCTCGCCAGATAAGCAAGCCTACGGGCCACATATCGAAAGGTCTCTACGACCAAAAGCATAAGAGCCATTGTCGCCAGCCAAATTGACAACTTGAGGATTAAAGTGAGCTCGAATCGTAACTCGATTTGGAGACCTGATCCAAAATAGTTAACTAAGCAAGCCTACGGGCCACATATCGAAAGGTCTCTATGACCAAAAAGCGTAAGAGCCATTGACGCCAGCCAAGTTGACAGCTTGAGGATTAAAGTAAGCTCAAATTGTAACTCGATTCGTAGACCAGATCTAAAATAGTTAACTAAACAAGCCTACGGGCCACATATCAAAAGGTCTTTACGACCAAAAAGTGTAAGGGCCTTGTCGCCAGTCAAAACTGATAGCTTAAGGGTCAGTTAAAAGCTCGAATCGCAACGCGACTCGGAGACTGGACCCTAAATAAGTTAAAACAAACGAATGCCCAAGGGAGAGAAATAAAAGTCGTCGTCGCCAAACCAGACAATCGCCAATCTCGAGGGTAAATTAAGCTCGAGTCGGATCCCGACTCGAAGACTGAACCCGACAATGAGTAAAGCATACAAGCCTTAGGGAAAGTCCGGGATCGAATCGACCCAACTAAAATTCCAAGAAACGGAAATACAAAAAATATAAATTGCGGGGTTCCCCCTCTTATTGCTACGTGCTAATGACAAGGCGCAGCCTCAACCTGCGTAGAATATTGAAAACTGTATATACATAACAAAGGAGGCAAGAAACGATCATTCCGCTTTTTTTCCGGCAGTCATAGCCGAGCAGTCTCCTCCTCATCATCCTCAGTATCGGACAGCAGAAATTTGGCATCATGCTCTTCTCCTTTGGCTTGCTAGATCTCCCTCGAAAGGTCAAAGACCCTTGTGTGAATCTCCTCGAATATTTCCCTCCGGGATCTGCACCTCACGCACTCTCTGCTATTTTCGGCACGATCGAGGGTCTTCTCCAACTCAACTTTAGCGGCATCGGCGTTCCTCAAGTAAGCCGCCATTTTCCGCCCCAACCTGGTATCATTCATCACAACCTCGGCTCGAACATTCACCACCTCGGTTTTTTCCCTCGAAAGTTCGGATGACAGTTTCATGATCATCTTCACCCGGGCAGAGTCATTCGCACGAGCAACCTGAATTTGCGCCTCAAGGGTGGAAACCCCATCCTGAGCCCTCTTTTTTGCCTCGGAATGGGTATTCACGCGCGCCTGTAGCTCGACAAATTCACATTTGGCTTTGCCAACTTCGCCCCAAAGTTGCTCCAGTTCACTCACCTTGTCATTCAACTGAAACAACAACACGTCAAGACGGCACTCAAGGGCCTCCCAGACCCGACTCCGGTCAACCTCACGCCGTAAATAGACAAGCTCGCTTTCCTTTGCCGCACAAAGATGTCATAAGGATTTCTCCCTATCTCGAGCATCCCGCAGCGGGGCCTCACAACGAAGCAGTTCGGCTCTGAGCCTGTCAAAAACCTGAGAAAGAAAGTCAGGTGGACAAAAGGAAAAGAGAGAGATGCAAGTCCGAAACATCCATACAACGACCAAAACTCACCATCAGGCCAAAGCGCTGAGCCTCGTCGAAGTCCGAAGCAACATCCGACGATACCCCAACCCCGAGAAATTTCCGGTCGGCCGCATCGTTCCCCCTTAACGGCTGCGTAAAGGTCGCCCCATCACAGGCCTTCTCGCACCCTGGGATATCTTTCCTTTCTCCGATGCTCCCTAACTCTGGGGTCAGCGATCTCTTTTCCTCACTCGTGGAATTCGGCCTCGCCTCGAAGAGACTCCTGGCACCTGCAGCAGATAAATCAAATGAGCCAGCAAGAAGGAAGCCACTCCTTAAAAAGCCAAGACGCCGGACACCTACCGTGGTGCTTCGCCTCCCATCTCCCTTTTGATAGATCTCGCCATCGACGCCTATCGTAAATTGAGCAAGCTGCTAGCTTACGGGACCATTCGGCTAAGTCCGAGATCTCGCTGGGACACCAGCGAGTTGCTATGAACAAAGAGCGGAAAGACGCCATTACGGGGCCAACCCCATGCTGAGTTAAAAGACAGTTCAAACAAAGCACTTACGCGCGAGGTTCCATCTCTCAGGAAATAACAAAAATTCTTTGGGTATAACATCGGTCGTCCGGATTCGCACGAACCGATTCATCCATCTGCAGTCCTCATCCCCCTCACTGCCAATCCAGGAACTCTAGCGGATCTACGCTGGAAAGCGATCATGCCCCAATAACACAATGGCCGATACAACCTCACGAGATGGCTAAGGGAGAATTCTATTCCGGCCCTATGCCAATGTTACTTGATATCTCCGGAAGAAATCGAGCACGACCTGATCTGAGGGACCCGGCGCGAGAGCATGGACATACACACTCAAGAACCCCTCAGCGTATGTCGTTATGTTCTGCTCGGGGGAGGGTACTCGCAAGATCACACCCTCCCCCCCCCCCATCCGCACTCTTTCCTGATCATCTCGAGGTTTTCCTCCCTCACCGACGAGGTGATCCTCGACACATGCTCTCGATGACCTGGAACATTGGGATGTCTCCCTGATGTGGCGATTTTCCTCGAGACAAGGCAACCCGGATCTTGTTCCCCCGATGTCGGGAATGAGCCACCGGTGCCAACCAAAGGCGGAGCGCAGCAAGGACTCTTTCCCGTCCGAAGGTCAGCAGTCGAGGAAGCGGCCATGACTACAGCGGGACAAAGTCGAAGAAGATAAGGGTCCTAGCAAGAACTCTTTGAGGTAGGAGAGCGGAAGAACTCGCGCAAAGCGAAAGGCTTTGCAGAAGAGATAAGCTTATCAAAATTTGCGAAATCACCATTTGAAGGGCGGATGAGCAAATATGTAAAGGCTGAGCGACAACTGCTCGGTTGTCCAAAAGGGCCAATTAATCCTGGCCACATTAACATCACCTTCTCCTTGGGGAATACACTGACAGAATTGTGCCAGTTCCCCACATGACTAGTAAGATCGAATAGCCTCGGGAGATCCCCGACATCATAAAAATCGGATCGAGAGGAATTATTGATTCCGCCTCTGGATGCACCTACCCTCGGGGCCCCGAAGGGCCGATACCGGAATGCAAAGATAAGGGAGCAAGAAGAAGAACCGACATAACAAAAAACCCTTTTTATATATACCAAGAAGAAGATGAAAACGTTTGTACATTGTTTGCTTCCCAGGAAGGGAACACATAAAACAAAAGGCATACACAAAAAGATAGGAGACTACTCCTCGCCACTATCATCTTCGCCCTTATCAGGAGTGTTCAGGAGCGCCAGTTTTCCTTCCATCACACGAGCCTCCTCCAGATCGGCAGACAGCTCGAAGCCTCTAGCCTCGAGTAGTTCCAGGGTCTCCCTCTTCGTCTCCGCTTTGGCATACTCGACGGCTCGAGTTAGTCTCTGATCGCCTGCAATGGACATGTCACGAACCATCATATGCGTCGTGGTCGCATCCTCCTTGTAAGTAGCAGCATCTTTTTCGTCCTCAAACTTGGCCGCAACCAAGGCAACGTTCTCCCTTCGAGTGTCTACGAGAAGGTCTCGGGATGTCGCCAATTCCCCGGCCATAACCTCGTTTCACTTTTCCAGCCCGAAAATCTCCACCTCCAGCTGAAAAATCCGTGAGCTACTCTGTTCGACCTACGAGGATGGACAGGCTGATGAATATACGAATCCAGAATATGCACGAATGCGGGGCAAACAGACGAGTATGAGCGAGGCAGAGTACCTAAGCAGCAAGAGCAGCCTTCACCCGGAGCGCCGCCTCTAGAACGCCTCAAAGCTCCCCCAACTCTCTATTCCCCTGGGCACCACGAGCTTCCGAATCCCGAAGTTTCGAAGCAAGATTATCACGCTCCTTCTCGCAGCAAGAAAGCTCCCCCCCAGAGTCGAAGGATGGCGTGATCATTCATCTTCTTACAATGCGGCACAATGAGAAAAGATAAAAAAGGCGGCGAATAAATACTCGGGAACAAAAAGAAACACGCGAGGGAAAATTATCACCTGTTGCAGAGACTTCTCCACCGCTCTAACAGCACCGAGAATATCGAGATCAGCCCTGTCGATCACGCCGTCAAAAATATCGGCAATAAAATCTCCCCTTTTGGGAGGAGTCACGGCTATGGCACCGACCATCCTTTCTGCATCTCTCAATTCCCCGAAGGAGATCGGATAGTTCGAGATCAGGTCGTTCAAATCGCCAATTTCTCCAAATAGCGACCCACGCTCCCGAAAGGCTTCGAGCTCCAGTCCCTCAATATCGACTCCAACAGTTCTCCTATCGAAGGCTACGTCGGATCCAACCGCATGATTCGAGGCTGCATCAGCGTCCTCTTCAAGGGTCCTGTGCCCATCAGCTCGACCGGAACCGGCCGTGCTGGACTCAGCAGCCTCTGATCGGGGCGCCTGCAAATCTCTCACGCTGGGTTTTGTTCTCCTCCTCAACGGACTCCCCTCATCGTCCTCCCCTGATAAATCCATCGTCCTCCCCTTCAATATCAGGGTATCGGGCGTAGAAGTCAAGGATAACCGGGTCAACTTCCAACAAAGGAGCTCCGATGGATTTATCAAGGCCCAGGGTAAACAGGTAAGTGTATATGTGGAGAAAGCCATCCTTGAAGTCGATGATGCTATCATCGGGGCCAGGAATCTCCACCTCCACTGCCTTTCTCCACCGGCAATCCTTCCTAACACTATCAACATCGATCACGACACTGACATATCGAGAGACGTGCTCGCACCGACCCGATGTAGACGAGGGGGTCTCGACGTCAAAATCCTTCGACGTATCAATTTCTGGTGGAACCCATTGCTCTAATGAAGGAGTCGACCTATTGTCCCCCTCGAGTAGCCGGGATGATGATAACTAGGGATTTTGATGCATTTTATACTCCTTCTTGCTTATGCTTTGATTAAAATTCATACAAAATAGTCCCAAAAGGCTCAGCAGTTGTACTTGATTGCAGGTTTGATCAACAAAAGGACAAGATGTCAAAGATCAGCTCAAAAGGAGTGAAACTTGCACAAGTTCCAAAGACAAGACAAGCCCAGGCAAAATAGGCCCGGTGCGGCCGCACACCACTTTGTGCCCGCAATAAGAGATTCAGAGAGATGGAATTTCAGGCATAAAGGAAATGCGGCTGCACTAGGATTTGTGCGGTCCGCACTGAAGGCAATGCGACCGCACTCGATTTAGTGCGGTCCGCAGAACACAAGATAAGAGAGATGCCATTTTCAGAGTTTCAAGACAATACAGTTCGCAGTCGATTTTGTGCAGACCGCACAAGAAGCCTCCGCGGCCGCAGTCCATCCTATGTGGTCCGCAATGCCTGAGTTTAGAGAGTCAGATTTTGAGGTTCAGAGCCCTAGTGCGGCCGCACACCATTTTGTGCGGTCCGCACTAACCCCATAGGGGCATTTTTGTCCAGAATTGTCAGCTTAGTATAAATAGCTTCTTTTCCATTTTTAGGTTAAGCAGATAGATTTAGCTGGGAGCTGCGCTCGTGACTTCGTTTTTCTTAGCCATTTTGGGCAATTTTATCTACATTTCATCATTGAATCTTTGTGTTTACCTTAGTAATTAATTAATATGAGTTTATCTTCATCTATTTCTTGCTTTTCTTCTTTAATTATGAGTAGCTAGACCCATAAGCTAGGGTTGTGGCTCAACCCTAGTGTGGCTAATTGATGGGTCTTGTATTTTAGGGCTAAATTGACTATGGGTGTTTGTTATTTGGGCCAATTTCATGGTTAATTTCTGAATTAGTGGTTGCAAACACTAGTTTGTGTTGAGTTGACTTGAGCTCTTCTTGAGAAAGAGAGCCTAAGTCTCCGAAATTGGTCCAACAAGGAATTGGGGCGTACTCAAGAGATTGATAGCCCCAATTAAAGGGTAAAACCTCGAGAGAGTAATACCCGACTTGAACCCTAGTTGCTTGTGCAAATTAGCATACCCAATTGGTCTTGACAAAGTCAATTCGGGCAAGATTACTCGAACCACCGAGAGGGGTAGAGTGGGTAAAGTCGTGCAACGGTTATATCATACTCCCCAAATATGTCAAACGTGCCTTAGACTCAAGTACCCGTCAATTGACCACCTAGGCCAAAGTCACTACCCTAGTGCCTTTTTAACCTATTTGAACAACTCGTAGTATTATAAGTCTTAGCTTAATCTAGTTGCATTTACCATTTGTAGTTTGATAATAGTAGAAGTNCTCTTCTAACCAAAGGAAGAAGCTCAAACGGGATAGTCTGGACTTCTATTGGGACGAGCCATACTTGTTCAAGATTTGCACCGACGGAGTGATCCGGAGGTGTGTACCTGAGGAGGAGCAATCTAGCATTCTAGAGGCTTGTCATTCCTCCCCCTATGGTGGCCATCATGGAGGGGCGAGGACAGCTTCGAAAGTTCTAAGTTGTGGATTTTATTGGCCAACTGTGTACAAAGATGCAAGTGATTTAGTGAAAAGGTGTGACCAATGTCAAAGAGCGGGCGATATTTCGAAGAAAGATGAGATGCCTTTAAACACCATTCTAGAAGTGGATATCTTTGATGTATGGGGTATCGATTTCATGGGCCCATTTGTAAGCTCGTGCGGAAACACCTACATTCTTGTAGCGGTTGACTATATCTCAAAATGGGTTGAGGCTGTGCCTTTGCCCAACAATGAAGCTAGGAGTGTGGTTGCATTCTAAAGAACAGCATTTTCACAAGGTTTGGCACTCCTCGTGCAATTATTAGTGATGGAGGATCGCATTTTTGCAATAGAGCTTTTGACACCTTGCTTACCAAGTATCGTGTCAACCACAAAGTGTCTACTCGTATCACCCCCAAGCAAGTGGCCAGGTTGAAGTGTCCAACAGGGAAATCAAGAATATTCTGTCTAAAACAGTCAATGCAAATAGGACCGATTGGTCTAAGAAGCTTGATGATGCTCTATGGGCGTATAGGACTGCTTACAAAACTCCGATTGGTATGTCTCTGTATCGGTTGGTGTTCGGGAAAGCTTGCCATTTATTGGTTGAGTTAGAGCATAAGGCCATGTGGGCCTTGAGAAAGTTGAACCTTGATTGGGATGTGGCTGCAAATCTTCGGGTGGAGCAACTTAATGAACTTGATGAATTCCGTTTCCATGCCTACTCCAGTTCATCCTTGTACAAGGACAAGATGAAATACCTTCATGACAAATATGCTCGTGGCAAGGAGTTTAGAGTAGGTGATTTGGTTCTCTTGTTCAACTCTCGATTAGGTTATTTCCGGGAAAGCTAAAGTCAAAGTGGAGCGGACCATTTGAAGTAGTGTGTGTGACCCCGTTTGGTGCCCTTGATTTAAAGAACAAAAGTGGGGAAGTTTTTAGAGTGAATGGGAATAGGGTCAAGCATTGTCTTGGAAAAATTGATGACAGCCACGTGGTGGCACTCCTTCATTTCAAATGATGTGATGGTAACTTGTGTCGTGCCGCGATATTAAATCAGGCGCTTCTTGAGAGGCAACCCATGTGTTTTTCTTCTTGTTTTTATTTGATTTTCACTGTAGTGTAGGATTGATTTTTGGGCTAACTGGTTGAGAGATGTTACAGGATTGTGTTGATGCAGTGCAGGACATAGTGGAAAAATGAGCAGGTTTTTGAAGTTGTCAGTGTGGCCGCAATTTCTGTGCGGACCGCACTGAAGAAAGAGTAAAAATACAACTCTTTGAAGTTTTCCACTGCGGCCGCACTACATTTTGTGCGGTCCGCAGTGGACCTCTGCGGCCGCAGTCCATTTTGTGCGGACCGTAGAGCATTGCCTTCTCAAGCTTTGAATCAAGTTGTGCAGTGCGGACCGCGGTCCGCACTGGTTGGTGAGACTGGGCACCAGGTCCTTTTCTATAAATAGGGCCTGAGGCCTTCCTTTTACCCTTTTCGAACCTTTAATTCTCAGAACCCTAAAACTATTGTTCATCATCTCTTTTGCTTGCAATCAACTGCTTGGACTTGTTATTCTTCATTAACTCGCATATCTTGTACCAATACTTGCCTTTTAATTATTCAATTTTGTTAATTTTCTTTTAATTTTCGTTTTTCTTGTCTTTCACTCTGTTCTTCCCGTAGTTTCTTCATTAGAGTTGTTAATTTTTGGATTAATATAGACATAGATAGTTAAAATCAATGGGTAATCATGTAGGGACACTACTTAGGTGACAAATTGGACCCAAAATCAAAATATGTGAAACCCTAAGTTAGTGCCACAGCAGGGCACCCTATGCGGACCGCGGTCGTTTTTGTGCGGTCCGCAGCACCATTTTTTGCAGACCGCATTGATGAAATACTGAATGCCGAACCTCAGGCACTGCGGCCGCACTATATTTTGTGCGGACCGCAGTGTCCCCAGTGCGACCACGGTTGATTTTGTGCGGTCCGCACTGCCTAGATACAGAGAGTGGGTAGTCTGAACCCCATCTCTGTGCGGACTGCGGTTGATTTTGTGCGGTCCGCGGTGACCCCAGTGCGGCCGCTTACCATTTTGTGCGGTCTGCACTGTGTGACTTCTGCAACATTTCTGCAATTTTTCTTGCCTGATTCTGCTACTCTGTTCTAACTGCTGCAACTGACAATAACAAGTCAATTGAATTGTGTTTGCAGACAATGGTGAAACAAAGAGGTAAAAACCCGGGGAGGGAAGCAGAAAATGATAAAACTGACTCCTCAAGCCCGGGAAAATATTAAAAGGACAAGAAAGCTAATTAAAGTTGCTGATAGAGCTGCTTCCCAATCCTCGGGGAGTGAGTACGAGCCTTCCCGGGAGATATCTTCAGACTCAGTACCAACACACATCCCTGACTGGCCGGAGAGGTTCAGGCTAAAAGACACACCTGCAGCATCTCCCACTGCCAAGCATCAGTAAACATTTCTTCTGGGTCGTCTGAGGGCTCAGGTGAAGGTAGTGGGGAATACTCCACTTCTTCCACAGCTTCATTATCAGGAGAAGGTGCAGTAAGTGCTGAGGAGGAAGTATGGAGAGAAGAAGAATTAAGAGAAGGAGGTGAACCACAGGTGGGGGGCATTGCTAGAACGAGAAAGCCGAAGGTTTGGCAAGATAGATTTGTTAGTGAGGTGGCGTACCACAAATTTCGGGAATGGTGGCCGGTGAGGAAGTTGTTCCTGGGGAGGAGTTTCATAGATAGAGACTTGCTACCTCACAATCCCAATGTGAGGAGGCAGTTTAGGGAGAGATGGTTGGGTGCACTTTTTGTCCGACTGTGTAGATGCCAATGAGCACTTCGTTAAAGAATTCTACGCCAATGTGCCCACATCAAAAATGGTACAAAGGTGACCAAGGTGCGAAACTTGAAGGTATTGTTTGACGGGAAGACAATCAACGATTACCTTGGCTTTGATGAGGAGGATGAGACACTGTATATGGCTAAGATGGAAATGGGTGAGGAGGTTTGTCCCTGGCTGGCACAGTACCTGGCAATCCCAGGTACCACCCCCGATTGGTTGACTGCGGGCGTCAAGATTCTGAGGCGTAGTTTGAACTTCAAGGAAAAAGGGTGGGAAACGTTTGTGTGCAGCAGACTGGATCCGACTACTCATGACAACACCCTCCCTCTTCACCGAGCATTGTTGGTGGCTTCGATCATGGCGGGGTACCCAATCAATGTGGGGAATGTGATGTCGAGGATTATCTCAATTGTGGGTGCCGAGCATGACAGAAACTACCCGTTCCCCAGTTTTCTCACCATGTACTTTAGGGATCTGAAAGTGGAAAAGAGGCCCTTCGACATCAAGGTGAAAGCGAAGGCCCCATTTTCGTGGTATAGCATACAGGGGGATGATAACCCCAAGAGCAAGAGTTTCAAGAGTACAGTTACTGCTCCAACTGGCCAGTCTGAATAGCCAGTTGTAGCAGTGACTCCAGCTGAGCCTGCCTCTACTTCCACTGCTATGCCTCCTGGTCCATCCACCTCAGCTGCCCCGGAGATCCCATCTTCCCGGGCCCATCCCATTACTGTGCACCGGCTGAGCCAGGCACTTCTGACTATCAACAACTGGATGCAGACTGCCTCATACAAGTTGTCCATCCTGACCACCACTGTAGAGGCTCAGTCGGCACCTCCGCCAGCACAGGTTCCACAGTCGATAGAGGATTCTCTCAAGGAGATACTTGACAACCAAAAGAAAATCCTCGACACTCAAGCGGTGCTCACAAAGGCAGTTGATTCACATAGCAAGGTTCTCAAGGAGCTTGCTAGGGAGCACAAGAAGCTGAGGAAGACACGGGCCTCCAAGGAGTCCGTGAAGGAGCTGGAGCGGATGTTGACAGACTAAAGGCAGATCACCTACCTTTAGACTTATTGCTACAGGACCCAGCACCAACAGTTCATCCACAGCCGGAGCAGTCACAGAGGCCTCCCAAGAGGAAGAGGATGATTCCTAGAGCTAATGATGCAATCATCCAGCTGGCAGACCCCCGGAGGCTTTCTCCAGTCAGCCACAGGATGAACTTCCAGAGCCTGTCCAGGTCCAGGCCTAGGTCCCACCAGCAGAGCAGCAGGATACAGGGAACCAGTCTGAGGTTCCCGAGCACATTGAGAACCCTGGGACCACTCAGGAGCCCATGCAGACAGACAGGCCATAGGGAGTTTTCTTATATCCTTATTCCTTTCTCTTTTTGGTGCTTTATTTAGACTAGTTGGCATTGGGGACAATGCCAGCTTTCATTTGAGGGGGTAGGCCCTACATTTTGGATGACTATATATATTTGACATTTTTATGCTTTCTTGATTTTTCATCTTTGGGTTGTATATAATTTTAACATTTCGTACATTTATCGCACTTTTATTTTACTTTGGGTCTGTATATAAAGCTATGTTACATTGTATATATTCATCCCATCTATTGTATATTCAAATCCCCTCTTGTTTATATTCATTCTACTTTCCGCAAGTTTTTCATTCTTAGCTTCTTATTTGAGATTCGTAGCTTCTTGTTTTCAATGTTTGCAATAAGCCTTTGGTTTTCTTAATGCCACGGTTCTTTCCAAAGGTGGAGTGTTGTGTGAACCGGGTTGCTCTTCCCAATGATGGATGGCGTGAAAACCTTCTTAAGGGTTTGAGTCCGTTTTTCTTTTTGTTTTTAGTAGTTAATAGTTAAGGGTACCTCAAGCAAAGCTTCACTTGGGCCTAGCACATTTGCCTTTGATCTTATGGTCAAAAACAATTTGTTGTGTTTAGGATGGTGAAAGTAGTGACCTTGAGACTCTTGTGTTGACCGATAATCATCAAGTGGTTTTTCGTGACCATTGTGTGCTCAAATCTTATCTAAAGTCATTGTGGGCCCCCGACTCTGTGTCTTTAGCAATCTCATAGCTTGTGTGGTAAGTAATCGTATTGCAAGTCCATGTCCCGAGCCATTGGTCTAGAACTTGCCCTGAATGTTTGTTGAGGCGAAATCCTAAGTGAATTTTGACTTGAGGCATGATTATAGGCTCTCCTTGGTCGAAATGACAGCTTGAACACTTCCATAACCTACCAATGATAAGATCCCTAGTCAACCCTTTTGAGCCTTAGACCTTTTTCCTTCAAGAACCATGATACAAGCCTATACCCGTTCTAAAAGATACCCTCTCTTGGCACCCGATCTTTCCTTTAGCACATGGCAAAAGTGTAAGTTTTGGGGGGGGGGGGAGACGAGGATTGCAACAAAGTGGTAAAAAGGCACAAAAAATAAAGAAAAGGAAAGGCAATGAAAAAGAAGAAAAGCAAAAAGACAAAAAGAAAGTTCAAAGTGAAAAAGAATAAAAAGGGATTCAAAGAAAAGCAAAGAATGAAAGATGTGGAAAATTGAAAAAGAAGAAAAGGTTTGAAATGAATAAGAAAGAGTGACAATGTGTCTCTCTAACCCCTTAGAAAGAAGTGAAATGACTCAAAGAGTCAAGTGAATGGATGCCAAATGAATCAAAAGAAGTGCTTAAGGGAAGATGGAACCTACTTAGACCAAAACATTTCCTACCCTGAACCAAAAGCCTTCACAATGTCTCCACAAAAGCCCTATATGATCTTGAGTTGAATGAAGCTTACATTAGTGGATACTTACATAAAGGGCAAGCATATGGTACCTAGAGCCAGACTTGTGGTTTTTTCTTGAGAGAGATGAGTGAATTCCCATTATCCTCGTTCTGAGTGCCATTATCGTAAAGGTGAGGATTGCTTAGGGACAGTTGAGGATGTGTGAGTTTGGGTTACACAATGACCAAAGTAATAGAAAAGAGTTGTTTGATGTATTGAGTCAATTCTTGATGCTCTTGTGTCGCACTTATTCCATGGTGTTTCAAGGAGTAAAAGTTGTTAATGATTCACTTGTATTGAGGGAAATTGTTAGTCCCAATTGATGCTAGATGAGGTTACTTTAGGACAGCTGAAAATTTCTTGGATGTTCCCACAAGGGGTGGGTCTTATTTTGTTTGCTTGAGGACAAGCAAAAGCTTAAGTTTGGGGACTTGATAACTAGGGATTTTGACGCATTTTATACTCCTTCTTGCGTATGCTTTGTTTAGAAATTCATACAAAATAGTCCCAAAAGGCTCACAAGTTTTACTTGATTGCAGGTTTGATCAACAAAAGGACAAGATGTCAAAGATCAACTTAAAAGGAGTGAAACTTGCACAAGTGCCAAAGACAAGACAAGCTCAGGCAAAACAGGCCCAGTGCGGCCGCACACCACTTTGTGCGGTCTGCACTAGGAGATTCAGAGAGGTGGAATTTCAGGCATAACTGCAATGCGGCCGCACTAGGATTTGTGCGGTCCGCACTGAAGGCAATGCAGCCGCACTCGATTTAGTGCGGACCGCAGAACACAAGATCAGAGAGATGCCATTTTCAGAGTTTCAAGCCAATGTGCCCCGCAGTCGATCCTGTGCGGTCCGCAATGCCTGAGTTCAGAGAGTCAGATTTTGAGGTTCAGAGCCCTAATGCGGCCACATACCATTTTATGCGGTCCGCACTAACCCGCAGGGGCATTTTTGTCCAGAATTATCAGCTTAGTATAAATAGTTTTCCATATTTAGGTTAAGCAGATAGATTTAGCGGGGAGTTGCGCTCGTGACTTCGCTTTTCTTAGCCATTTTGGGCAATTTTATCTACATTTCATCATTGAATCTTTATGTTTACCTTAGTAATTAATTAATATGAGTTTATCTTCATCTATTTCTTGCTTTTCTTCTTTAATTATGAGTAGCTAGACCCATAATCTAGGGTTGTGGCTCAACCCTAGTGTGGCTAATTGATGGGTCTTGTATTATATGGCTAAATTGACTATGGGTGTTTGTTATTTGGGCCAATTTCATGGTTAATTTCTGAATTAGTGGTTGGAAATACTAGTTTGTGTTGAGTTGACTTGAGCTCTTCTTGAGAAAGAGAGCCTAAGTCTCCGAAATTGGTCCAACAAGGAATTTGGGCGTACTCAAGAGATTGATAGCCCCAATTAAAGGGTAAAACCTCGAGAGAGTAATACCCGACTTGAACCCTAGTTGCCTGTGCAAATTAGCATACCCAATTGGTCTTGACAAAGTCAATTCGGTCAAGATCACTCGAACCACCGTGAGGTGTAGAGTGGGTAAAGTCGTGCAATGGTTATATCATACTCCCCAAATATGTCAAACGTGCCTTAGACTCAAGTACCCGTCAATTGACCACCTAGGCGAAAGTCACTACCCTAGTGCCTTTTTAAACTATTTGAACAACTCGTAGCATTATAAGTCTTAGCTTAATCTAGTTGCATTTACCATTTGTAGTTGATAAATAGTAGAAGTAAAGAAAAACCTCAAAAATGTTTAGAAGTGCAATTTAGAACACATACGCAACTCTACACTAGATAGATACTCGATTCCAAATTCTAGCTCTCTGTGAATATCGATCCCGACCCTAAATCGGGTAAAAGCTGCTCCGACCCTCTCTCGCTACTTAATTAGTAGTGCGGAGCAGGCCGCGATCAGATGATGATGTAGCATCATTCCGACGAGGGACCATCCTAGAAGTTCTAGCCATGAAGAATGGTAAATTCCTTTTGTAAGAAGGGGAGGATATCAAATAGCGGAATTTTGGTTCGCGGGATGGTAAAACCGTGGATATAGAAAGGCTCAAACAACCGGTGCATTTATAGTAACCGCTAGGGAAGCAGAAAAGACAAACATGCAACCGGTGCATTTATAGTAACCTCGATTGCCGCATCTGACGGCGACCCTGCGCGGTCCTCTGAGGTGTAGAGTGGGTAAAGTCGTGCAACGGTTATATCATACTCCCCAAATATGTCAAACGTGCCTTAGACTCAAGTACCCGTCAATTGACCACCTAGGCGAAAGTCACTACCCTAGTGCCTTTTCAAACTATTTGAACAACTCGTAGCATTATAAGTCTTAGCTTAATCTAGTTGCATTTACCATTTGTAGTTTGATAAATAGTAGAAGAAAATAAAAACCTCAAATATGTTTAGAAGTGCAATTTGGAACACATACGCAACTCTACACTAGATAGATACACGATTCCAAATTCTAGCTCTCTGTGGACAGCTGACATCATAGCAATGATGACCTCGAGACGACGATTCAGTATCGTTTCCTACTACTTCATCTTAGAAAACGCGGAGACTATCTGTACGCGTTGAAATCAAAGGGCCTGATTTCCCGCCATTAATCCACCTCGGGGCGGTACCTCGAGACCCCGAGGACATGACGCCACCTCGGGGTGGTATCTCGAGACCCCGAGGACATGAAGCCACAACTTAGTCTTCTCCTTCGGGATCTGTCAAGACCCGATTCGAGGCCGAGATCGGGATAAAGAGGGGAAGCCCCAAGACACACGGTTGAGTCTGATAGGGCCGGCCTATCTATAGCCTACGCTGAGGCATCATGTCAAGCCATCACATCTCCATATTGTGTAAATTAAATATACATGTAGTCGTAACTGAGTTCCCCTCCTATATAAAAGGGACTCGCCCTACCTTGTAAGGGACTGATGTTGCTCCATTTCTCCACGAGTGAAATAATATCTCTCTCTCTTTCTCTTTTTTCTAAACTTATTGGCTCTCACTGATCAGAGGATACCTCGATATCCTTCGCTTTTATATGAGTTCTTCATCGTATAACTTGATTTTGACTATAAGAGCTTCATTTGATTATATCTCTAACTGTTATACTACCCTCGCTTGTCTCCGATAGCCCGAGCTCGATCTCGAGGTCGACCCTGAAGCCCCCATCGACCAAACCTACATCCGGGTAGCAGGCCCTTCGGTTCGATCATTATCTTGTTTTGACTCACGCTCCATTGTTAAATTTCATATTATTAGCATCATCTGCTCTAACAACTAACTCGGGAATAGATCACGTATTTTTAAAGTCCCATTTTACAAATTCAATTGTCGTTACTATTTTCACGGTAAACAGCTAGCATCAATTCTGTTTTGGGCTTAAATGAATTGACGTGGATACAAAAGCATGGATAAAAGGTTTGGAAATAACGCTTTGGTATTAGAATGTGACTGGGCTGTAGTAGGCTACATCAAGCCTTAAATGATACAATCAGAAGAGGAAACAGAGATGGGCCTCTATCAGAGCCCAAGTAACGCTCAAGTAAGTTCCATTTTTGGGGCGACATACTTCACGTAGGGATTCAAAAAAAAACAAGGATCATACAGAACCACATGGGCTTTGAAATAAATATCTGAAACAAGAAATGGGCTAACTAAAAGAAAAATGTACAACATGGACAGAAACTCACACTACATACTGCAATTATATTACAACTAACAATAAGAAATGGTATTACATAGTCCTGCTGATTGCACTTGGTGCACTAGATGAATTACTATACAACTTCAAACTAACAATTACAATTATATGAAATGTTACGGCCCGATTCTGACCCCGTCTGGGCTAATTGATTTAACCATCAGGGATCCCGTTACTCCTTTCATTACTGCCCGGTTGGCTTGAAATCTAGTCAGTGATGGATTTGATCAACTGGTAATCAAATACAATTACTGCTTTAGCTTTGACCTCCACATGCTAATATCAAATCAAAATTACACATTAATTTCATGAACTAACACTCAAATAAAGCAGTAGCACCGTTTCCATTATATCCTTAACGTTCTTCTTTTTTTTTAAAGAAAAATCTAGACTTTGTTTGAAGGAATAGGGTTGAAACACTCTTCATTATTGAATCAAGCCAAAGATAATTTAAACCTAACAAACAACCTTCAGTAGTGATAAACCAACTTTAACCACATGAAACCAAACTTGCACATCTTATGGACACAGAAAGTATAAGACTCAGATTTCAGAAGTTCATAGCCAAGCTAAACACATGAACTATTCAATACTACACATAACTGAATTTTAGTTGAAGAAAAAACAGATTCCCAGCTCCTTTTACCATTAAACCTCTGAAATCCACATGTGTCTCATAGGTTGGATAATAGAACCTTCATGTAGTCAATACATCACACTTAAACATTCAGGTTACATACAAAAAGGAAAACAAACCAAACAAACAAGAAACAATCCAACCAAATGCAGCAGGTAACTCCAAATGGAAAAAGCCTTACATTTTTCATATAACTCAAAAAGAACAATAGCAGGTTACATACCTAATAAACAACAAGGAGCAAAAGAACACAAGGATAATAGGATAAATCTCTGAATTTGGGAACAGCTAAACTCAGAATCTCACAACAGCTTGCTTGAAAGAATGAGCAAACTCAGCAACCAAAACAGTAAATCCCAGCAGAAATCTAACGTACAAATCAGTGTAGAAGACCCAGATAGAATTCTGAATTTTTTCTGTCTAAGTACTGTGAGGGTGCCTATTTTGAGAGTGAATATGCTGATGAAAAATATCTCTGTGAGTGAGTGAGGGTCTGTTCTTTATATAGAATGCCCAAAGATAAGCATAATAGGGAATATTCTATCCTAAAATTCAGAAATGTCAGCTGTAAAATAGGATAGTACAACATCTTTTTAACAGACCTGGCACAACTGTCCTTTTTACCAATTTTCAGCATATTTCATACCAAAAAAAGGGATAGTTGTCCAATACTAGAACCTTCTGATATTTTACTTAAAGTTCATCCATTTTTATTTCCCAATTGAGCCCCTTTTAAGTTCCTACTATTACCCTTTTACTACCCCCCCCCCCCCCCCCAAATTCCTATTAGCAAATAAACTATCACAGATCATAATGAAACAGAAACAATCGACTAATTCACCCAAGCTGAACTAATTAAGGTTGAACCAATTAATCTGAAACATGCAACTAAAAAAAACAACAAAAAGAATCATGCAATTAAATGATAAGTAAATCATGCAAAAACAGAAACAAAACAAGGCCAACGCCTAATTTAACAAGTAAACTATTCTAGTTGTCCAAACAAACTCCGATGGTCGTGGAATGAACTGTGACTAACATCACTCGACTGCTCTCAGTAAGAGCAATCAATTGATGTACGTTTTGAGTTTAGACGGGCCGGGGTCAAGGAGTAATTAGAAAAGGAGGGTTTTAAGTTTTTTCCAAAATTTCAGAACTGAAATTGGAGAAATAGGTGGGGATTTTAAGGAAATGGTTATGGGGTTTAAGGAGAGGGGAGGATGAGGAGTATAGGGTGTCGATTTGGAAGGGATTGGGGTCGTCACCGGTGGTGATTGTTCTGTGGCGGCTAGGGTTCTGAGGGAGCTTGGGGCGGCTAGGGTTAGGGCTCTGAGAGAGAAAAAGAGAATGAGGGGGGTTTTGGGTTAGGGGGTCCGTTCGGACAGTAATAAGGGGGGTGGAGATCAGTTGCGAGTCGTTGGATCAAGATGATCCAACGGCTGGGATAAGGGAAGATGAAACGACGTCGTTTCATTTATTAGGGGAGTGGACCGGTTTGGGATTTGGTCTTGGGCTGTACGGCTTGGAATACTTGGGCCATTAGGAATTGGCCCAGACCAAATATTTTGCTCATTTCCTTTTCTTTGTTTCTTTCTTCTTTTTCTGTTAAAAATGATTTAAAACCTAATCAAATTAATTAAAATCCTAAATAAACTAACTAAAATCCTTGACTTAGATCCTGAATTGTAGCATTAACTTAATCATCTATTGACTTAAACTAATGAAAGAAAAAATTCTAATTTTATAACTAAAAAAAGCTAAATATGTAAAAATGACCATTATGTTTTGTAATTTTTATTTAATAATGTAATTAAACTCTAAATGCAATTATCGCCTAAAAATGCTATGTGATGATGATTTGGATATTTTTTGATATTTTTCTATGATTTTAAAATATGAAATATGCACAAAAATACAAACAATTAATTAAGAAAATCCTACAAAATCCTGTTAAACTAAAAATAATTTAGAAAAACCAATTTTTTAAATTTTTAAAGGAGTATTTCTAGTCGGGGAAAAATCACGTGCTCACAGATTGCTCAAGCTTTTAAGTTAATTTTCTAATCAGTAATTGTGACTCAAATATTAGTTCAACAAACCAAATCCATCTGGGTGGTGAAAATTAGATTTTTAACAAGCTTAAATGTGTGTGTTTAAATTCCGAATTTAATTTTTTGAGAAATATGGAGTGAGTGTTATTTAGACTTGTTAAAATAGTATAAGGAGGTATATAAAATTTGAAGTCATTTAATGGAGATTTGGACTGGTTTTGAATAAGAATTGCAACTGAAAATCGTGGAAGAAGTTCGTCTACAGGCACTTGTATAAAGGTGTATAAAAGTGTATTCTAGTGTATAAGATGTGTTTATACACTCATATATACTATTATACAATATCATACATAATTATACAAAAACCTGACTTCGTCTTCTTCCTTGCGTCGTTTATGAAATTTAACTCAAATCTACTTTAAATCACTTCAAATTTTAATTTTAATTTTTTTTTTGATATTTTCAATCAATTGGAACAACACCCAATCCAAACAACTAACAAACTCAAAAAATCCTATTTTCGAAAGCAAAGCGTCGAATGGCCTTCAATGGTGAACTTCTACTCTTCAATTTTCTTACATTGCACCAGGTGCCACAAGGGGAGAAGCAGAAAATACACGGCCCATTGAAGCATATGTAGAAGATGTAAAAATATGAGAGAGTGAAAGCAATGGTTGTGAAAATACAGATTTAACTCCATAGCTTTTAGAAACAATGGTTGTAAGAACATAAATTTTGAATTTGCTAGCGCTTTCAAAATATGTAGAATATGGGCTAGGTCGGGTAAAACTTAAAAACATGGGCTATTTTTTATTATGGTGTGAAGTCACGTATACTTTCTTGTAATTCTTTCAATATTTTTATTGCAAACCAACTAAGACGAGCTATGAATTTAGTGGTAAATTCAATATCATAAGTTACAGGGCTCCGCCTCAGACCAAATACAGTTAATGATGCCTCTTATATCAAAATAACAAATACTAAACTCCAATAATGTTGGAATCTCTGTGCTTTCTATTTGACCAAAAAGTACAGTACTCTTTGTTAAACTAATTAAAATATAACTAAGGTGAAAGGTGAATCCTAGTCAAGCATAATAATTCTTAGATGTCGCTAAGAGTTTAAGTGATACCGTTTACTTAATGCTCAGAGTCGTATATTAAATCACTAAATGCGCACTTTGGAGAATAAATGAAGAATGAATCATGATCAATAAATATGGAAAGTGGCAATAAATGTAAATAGCAAGAACAATTCACCCAATATCAAATGATGTGGAAGATTCTTCCTTCTGACAACGAAATATGGAAGTAAACAAGAAAATGAACAATGCTTTCTTGGATCATGCGAGCGGAAGGGAAGAATACTCGATAAAATCAATTATTGTGGAAAGGTGAACTTTGTATTTTCTCTCAAGAGTCAACTTCTTACAATAGGTTTTTTCAGAAAGAATCTCACATGCCTCTTTACTCTCTTTCTTTTTCTATTTATATGGGATGTTCTCTAAAAACCCCTAAAGAAGTACAACAAAGGGAATATTCAAGAGAATATTCCTATCTCTAGTCCCGAGACTACACTAGCCGTTATTCCTACTTTTCGCTACTCGACCTCAGCTTCAACGACTTGCTCAGCGAATGCTCGTTATTGGGCTTCAGTCGACCTCGGCTTGGCCGCCCAAATCGAAACACATTCTTCTCACTTAAAGACCTTTCCACGCCTGATTTCCTAAGTTCGATTTTGACCCATACAGTTAGTCCCTCCGCTTGTTGAGGTCGCCTTCTAGTCGGCCCCGATGAGCGAACTTTATCTGTTGGAAACTTAGGAAAAGTTTTTTTGGTGTGATGATCGAGTAGAGGTGTCCATAGCCGATGTGATGATGTGTCGTTCTATGAGTCGTTGATCACGAAGTGCAGGGTGACGTCATGACGCATGCGTCATCATTACGCATCTTCCTGATGCGTTGCCTTGTTCCTCGAGCTCCTGTCATTTCGATTCTGCGGCCACTGGCGGTTACTTGCATCGATTCGAATGCCTCTGATGTCTATAAATATAGAGGGAAAACTTCTCAATGGAACTTTTGCATTCTTCTGATTTCTTCAACACTACACTCTCTTCCCTTTCCTCTTCTTGTGTTCGTGCTCCCTGCAACTGCGGTCGTTGCGATCCTTTCTTATTTTTTTGTCCATCGTATACACATCATCGAAAAATGGCAACCGTGACCCCCAACGCTGAGATTATCTCTGACCCTACTCCATTATCGGTGGCCATGCCTTCTGGTGGCGGAGAATCAGCGGTGATAGAGGATGAGAGCTTTCCCACTGTGGAGGAGATCATTCCTCGTAACCCTACTTCTTGGTCCGACTTCTCTAAGGAAACCACCCTTGAACCGTAGTCCGCAAAGTCTGAGATGGAGGCCAAACACCTAGTCGCCCTCGGGACCAAATATGGCATTCCAGCACGCGTTGACCTGGTTCCGCCCGAAGATGACGTGGTTCAAGTTCACAAGCCTGGGTATTGTGCGTTTTACGCCTACTTGTTCCAGATAAGCTATTCTCTTCCTCTTCCTCCATTGGTGGAGGAGTTCTCCCGCTACTACCGCATCTATCCGGCACAGCTCTCTCCCTATCTTTACAAGATCTTTCTTATGTTGGCGAAGTTTGCGAAGCTCGCCGGCTGCGAAGTCTCTATCCGCCATCTACTGCATCTCTTTGGGATGAGCTTCCATAGGGGCACGAGATTCACCTCCGCCACTGTGTAACCAAAGGGTTGGTGGCGGGGATGGATGATAGGACGAACCACCGGCTTTGGGCCCATTATTTCTTCATTAAAACCGAGAACGTGGTGGCAAACCCTAGCAACTTTCCTGAACAATGGAATTTCGCTCGTAAGTATCGTTATTTGGAGTACGTTCTTCCCTTCTCTTCGTGTCTCATGACTTGTTACGTCGTTTTTCCCTTTGTAGCTAAGAGGCATCCCCTTTCTTTGATCGCCGATATCAGTGATTTGGTGGCCTGCGTCTTGCCTCACACCGTAGGGATCCGTGATCGGGCGTCCTTCAACAAGAGGTTCGGGCTCAAGCCCTCGACCATTAAGTCGGGTTTTGCTCTTATAACTATTTCTCTTTTGTTGTGGTGCATTTCTTTTTTCCGTTTATGGTTTTCTTTTGATGCTAGGTCAGAGAACTTTTAAGAAGGTGAAGGCTCCTGTCCCCGCATTTCGCCAGACGGTTGCTTCGGCTGGGATGCAGTTTGTTTTGGCCGAGTCTGTGCGAAATACTTCTTCCCAAATTCCAGTATTAAGCGAGCCTGGTCGTTCGACGGCCACTCCGTCAGTGGATATCCCGTCCTGCCTGGTAGTTCATTTAATGGACGAATCTTCCCCTGGCGAGGAGGAAGCGATGACATTGAAGAGGCGACGAGTAGAGGCCGTGGTCACACCTGAACGAGCCATGATTGTGGATGTGGAGGAGATGTGCACTTCAGCCGCGGGGACTGCTCTCCCACCGGAGGTTGTCGCGGAAACTAGGCCGTTGGAAATGGAGGCGACTGCTACGAAAATGGAAACACCGAGGGCAGCCGAGGTTGGCTCATCGTCTGCTGGTGGTAAAGGAAAAATGATCGCTGTGGAGGATGATAGGTCCAGTTCTGATATCGACCCTACGGAGGTGCGGACTTTCGAGTAGAGATTTACTCGAGTAGAGGTAAGGACCGATGGGGTCCACTTGAAATATTGTCATCTCCGTGGATTTCAACTTGTTGGTCAGCTCGGAGAGTGTGGTTCCAGCTTTGGCCCCCCTATGCACGAAGCCCGAGAATAGGACCTTGCAGACCCTGAAGGATGTGGACCTGAGTCGTTGGCATTTTCAGGATGTCCCTGTGAGTAAGTCCTCTCTTAGCATTCCAATTTATTCTTTCTTTTACGTTATTTGTCTTTGCTGACTCTTCTTCGTCTGTTTATCAGACTCTCATCCTGGAGATTGAGAGCGCCCGTCGGGAGGAGAAGAGGACGAGATTCTTTAAGAAGATGGAGTCAAAATAAAAAGAGTACTGTACCAAACACAAAGCCCTGGTCTGCATGCTTGGTGAGTACGCTTTGTTCCCAACTCTCCATGACGATCTAAACAGAAGAATGAGGAGTTGAAGGTGAATGATGACGAGTTGAAGGAGAGGGATGATGAGCTCATGAGGATTATTGCTTAGTGCAGCAGGCTTGAAGAGACGTTAAGGACCAAGAATGATTAGCTCGAGGTGAGCAGGGGGGTCATGGCCAAGTGCGTCGACCTCCAAGTTCAAGTGAGGTCTTTAGTGGCTGAGCTTGAGCAGAGCAAAACTGTAGCTAACGGCTTAAGGGATAAGCTGGCTGCCAAAGCTGCAGAGTTGGAGCGAATTGAGAGAGCTAGATCGGCTACTGTGGAGGCGGCGGCGGCGCTAGCGGGCACTCTCCACGTCCTCATATCAAAGCAAGCTAGTAAAGCAGAGACTTTTGCTCTTAAAAAGGCAAGGCTCGAAGAGCGTATAGGTGGGCTGGAAGGGGAAGTCCTGGATTTGAACGAGCAGATAACCGTCCTCAAGGCCGAGAAAGCGCAACAGCAGGCTCAGCCATCTACCTCTCATGCTTCCACTTGTCCTGACGTCCCAAGACTTGTACGAGAAGTGGGTCCATGCTAAGGCTTATCTTGACATATATAGGGGTTTGATGGAAGCCGAAAAGCTTCTAAGGTGGAGTTTGCGGATGCATGTATTAAGGCACGTGCAGCTCGTGCCGCTTGCAGCTATGACCACGTCACGCCCGGGATGGATGATGATAAAGAGGATTTGGATGGGATTGAGCCAGATGCTTGGTACGACGACGAGTATTCAAATGGCGGAGGCGTCGGTGGTGATGGCGACGGGGATGCTGTGGCCGAGTAGTGTGCTTTTCTCTGTACTTTTGTTCTCTTCTCTTTTTTATTTTGTGTCTTGTGGGAACTTGTTTGGCCCTTGTAAGATGATATTTTGCAATGATAGTACTTTGGTTTTCTATTCTTGAACTTCTCGCTTTTCTTCGCATGTTTTTTCCTTCATAAGAGTTCCTGACTTAGTTGAATCGAACGAGGTCGAATGCTAATTAATTTGAGCGAGGTCAAACGCTGGTTGATTCGAACAAGGTCGAATGTCAATAGATTTGAACGATGTTGAGTGTTAATGAATTCGAACGAAGTCGAATGTTAAATAATTCGAACAAAGTCAAAATGTTAATGAATTCAAACGAAGTCAAATGTTAAATAATTCGAACGATGTCGAATGTTAATGAATTCGAACGAAGTCGAATGTAAATAAATTCGAGCGAAGTTGAATGTGAGTTTATTCGAGCGAGGTCGATTGTTTGACTCTTAAGTGATTCGAACGAGGTCGAAGTTGCTACCAAAACGTGATGCAGGGCGATTCGTCGAGCAGCCGTACAGTGAAGGAGAAGCCCCCACACTGTCCCAAAAACATTCAAATTGCCGCCATATTTGAAAATATACGACGGCACCACGGATCCAGAAGATTGCCTAATCCACTATGTCACCGCGGTAAAAGGCAACAATCTATTGAAAGAACAAGTTCCCTCGGTACTGTTGAAAATATTCAGCAAAACTCTGACAGGGGAGCGTTGACATGGTACTCCCAACTGCCAGCGTGGTCAATATCAACATTCAAAGAAATGGCAGACAAGTTCGTTACCGCTCATGCGGGAGCGAAAAAGGCGGAAGCCAGGGTAAATGATATCTTCGCCGTTAGGCAAACGACGGGCGAAGGACTTTGGGACTTCCTAGACCGATTCAACAGGGTAAGAATGAGCCTACCAAACGTTTGGAGGGAATGGCGGTAGCAGCCTTCCAAAATGGATTAAACAGAAGCGGGTCAAAAGCAACCAAGAAATTGCTAAGCAGACTCATGAAATACCCTCCCACCACGTGGGAAGAAATCCATAATGCCTATTGCGCTGAAGTACGAGCAGATGAGGAAGACTTGAATGGGCCGCTCCAACGACTAACATCGGTCCAGACCGAAACAAGGAGAGAGCGCCGCAACGATGGTCAAAGGGATCAACTATCCCGTTTCAATCGAGAAAGGCATCAGCCTTACATTCGGGCATCCATCCCGCCCCCACCACGACAAGCAGACATTCACGCCTTGACATACCAGGACACACCGAAATGAAAGAGGTATGCCTCCATTTCTTTCTGCTCGTAACTTTTGCATTTCTCCTTCAGAAATGGTATATGCACTGGAAAAGCTCGGCACAAAGGTGCAGTGGCCGCAAAAGATGAAGTCAGATTCGAGCACCCGGAGATCGAACGTTCTGTGTGAATTCCACTAGGAAAGGGGACACAAGACCGAAGACTGCATAGGTCTGCGACAGGAAGTGGTAAGAATGTTAAACCAGGGATACCTGAAAGAACTGCTGAGCTATCGAGGATGAGCCGACTTCGCTCGTGGACGTGATCAATCTCAAAGACCACCAAAACCACCTTCACCAACCCGTACCATACAAATGATCATTGGTGGTGGCGACGATACAGTAATCAACCATGTGAAATTCACCACCACACACAAACTCAAGCGAACAGTCGCCCATGAACGGTATGACGACTTCAAAGATAGTATCATCTTCAATAAGTCGGATACCAACGGTTTGTCTTTCCCTCACTATGATGCTTTAGTTATAACTTTACGTATTGCTAATATCGATGTAAAAGAATAATATTAACAACCGCCCAAGAATATCGATAGTATAACTTCACGTGCCGCTTCCGTCATCCACCATTATTCTTTTTACATCGATATTAACATTACGTATGGTGGATGACGTATTGCTAATAGTACCGCATTGCATAACACTAACGGGCTTTAACAATGCAGTGGAGCGGACCTCGAGAGAAATAATGTTTCCCGTTCTAGCAGGAGGGGTCACCCTAGAAACAACATTTCACGTCATGAACCAAGAAACAGCCTACAACGCTATCATAGGTCGCCCATGGATACACGCCATGCGAGCCATCCCGTCAAGTTTCTACCAAGTAGTCAAATTTCCCACCCCGTGGGGGATATTTAGCATCCGGGGCGAGCCACGCACCGCCCAAGAATGCTATCGAATCGCCCAAGATTTCACACATACCCAATAACTAACGGGAGCAAGTGCAGAAGCATAGCAATCAGCCATATCAGGAACCAAACCCGATATACAGATAGAGGCCATCAAAGACCCAGATGTCGTAGAAGCTTGCAAGGAAACCATAGAAGATCTCAATCCCGTTCAGCTAGACAGTACCGACAGCACGAAAAAAGCTTATATCGGACATAACCTCTCAGAGCCAGGTAAATTTCATGAGTTCTTAATTAACAATACCGATTTATTTGCCTTTCCCACTCAGATATGCCGGGAATCCCAAAGGATATCGCCACGCACAGGCTGAACGTCGACCCTCTTTACCCGCAAGTGCGATAAATGAGGAGGAAGTTCAACGCCGCAATTAACGATGCAGTCAGCGAAGAAGTTGATAAGTTGCTCACTAACGGCTCCGTCCGAGAGTCAAAGTATCCCAAGTGGGTCGCCAATGTGGTCATGGTAAAAAAGAAGAACGGGAAGTGGCGGATGTGCGTCGATTTCACCGACCTAAACAAAGCATGCCCAAAGGATTCTTTTCCGTTGCCACATATCGACCAACTCATCGATGCAACGGCAGGGCACGAACTATTGAGCTTCTTGGACGCCTATTCTGGGTACAACCAAATTCTAGTGGCAGAAGAAGACCAAGAAAAGACCACCTTCATCACTCACCAAGGGACATACTGCTACAAAGTTATGTTGTTCGGACTCAAAAACGCAGGGGCAACTTATCAAAGGTTAGTCACCAAAATGTTTAAAGAACAACTCAGAAAGACTATGGAGGTCTATATCGACAACATGTTAGTGAAGTCAAAAAGGAAGGAGGACCACATTGATCATCTGAAAAAAGCCTTCAAATATTGAGACGATATGGGATGAAACTAAATCCCGAAAAATGCGCCTTTGGCGTAACCTCAGGAAAATTTCTTGTCTTCTTGGTATCGCAAAGGGGCATCGAGGTCAACCTGGATCAGATCGAGGCCATCAAAGGAATACCAGAGACACTAAACAGCAAAAAGCAGGTACAAAAGTTGATAGGGAGAATAACTGCCCTGTCGAGGTTCATCTCGCGGTCATCGGCCAGGTGCCATAAGTTCTTTAATGTATTAAGGAAAGACAACAGGCTACAATGGACTGCTGAATGTGTTGATGCCTTAAGAAAACTGAAAGCGTACCTGTCCTCGCCATCATTACTCGTCATAGCAGATCCGGGTGAGTGCCTCCTAGTGTACCTAGCAGTCTCCGAAGTCACGGTAAGTGCGGTCCTGGTACGTGAGAACAAAGGTACACAATCTCTAATTTATTATATCAGCAAAACCTTAGTCGATGCCGAAACAAGGTACCCCCACCTTGAGAAATTGGCCCTGGCATTAGTCGTAGCTTCACAGAAGCTCAGACCATATTTTCAATGTCACCCCACAAAAGTGGTGACAACCTTCCCCCTTAGGGGCATCCTACACAAACCCGAACTATCGGGCAGGTTGGCCAAATGGGCCATAGAATTAAGCGAGCACGATATAACCTACCAACCGCGAACCGCTATAACATCGCAAGTGCTCGCTGATTTCGTCACCGACTTCAGCGTAGAAATATTGCTAGAAGTAGAGCAGGAAGCGCTCCGCGCTTCCGCACACTCTGACCTCTAGGTCCTCTACACCGACGGTGCATCTAATGCCTTAGGATCGGGACTGGGACTCGTCCTCGAAGTCCCTATGGGCGAAGTAATTCGCCAGTCCATACGGTGCCCCGAAATGACTAACAACGAGGCCGAGTATGAAGCTGTGATTGCAGGATTAAAGTTAGCCCTCAAATATGGCGCTCAGCGGCTCGTACTCCATTGCGACTCTCAACTCGTGGTGAACCAAGTCACTGGGACTTTCCAAATCAAAGAACAAAGATTACAAAAATACCAGTCTGAAATTCACAAACTGCTACTAGAATTCGACGAATGCCGCCTCGACCAAATACCTAGGGTGCAGAATATCAAAGCAGACGGTCTTGCCAAGGTTGCAGCAGCCACTAGAAATATAAACAAGGAAAACGTAGTCACCCTCCTCCATTCCTCAATAGACCAAGTCGAGGTACATTCTGTAAACCTAACTTGGGACTGGCGCAACAGTATCGTAACATATTTGCAGGAAGGGACACTCTCACAAGACAGGAAAGAAGCCAAAAAACTCCAAATACAAGCGACCAGATACAGCCTCGTGAACCATGATCTTTACAAAAGAATGTTTTGCGGCCCCCTGGCCAAATGTCTTGGTCCAAATCAGACAAGGCGAATACTAGAAGAAGTACACTAGGGGCATTGCGGTTCCCATACAGGGAATCGCGCCCTCGTCCGATGCCTCATTCGCGCAGGGTACTACTGGCCCGCCATGAAAAAAGAGGCCACAGATTACGTCAGAAGGTGTGAACAATGTCAAAAATACGCCCCTATGATACACAAAGCAGGAGAACCCTTAGATTCCGTCACTTCTCCATGGCCATTCATAAAGTAAGGGATGGATATTGTCGGACCCCTCCCAGCAGGACGAGGTAAAGTACGCTTTCTTTTAGTTTTAACTGACTATTTTTCTAAATGGGTGGAAGCAGGTGCATACACTCAAATACGTGAGTAAGAAGTTATCGCCTTCATATGGAAAAATATAATATGTCGCTTCAGCATTCCCAAAGAAATCAGCTGCGACAACGGACCCCAGTTCGTTAGAAAGAAAACAACTGAGTTTTTCGAGAAATGGCACATCAAACGAATACTCTCCCAACCCTACCATCCCGCCGGCAATGGCCAAGCCGAATCATCCAACAAAACGATTTTGAATATACTGAAAAAGAAGCTCGAGGACGCCAAAGGGCTATGGCCCGAACTACTGCCGGAAGTACTATGGGCATATTGCACCATGCCAAAAACTAGCACAGGTGAGACGCCATATTCATTAGTCTACGGGACTGACGCGGTCATACCCGTCGAAGTCGCAGAGCCCAACCTAAGGTACTCCAACGAGAACGGACCAAGTAACGACGAAAGCAGGTTACAAGACCTAGATGAAGTGGAAGAGCGAAGAGATATGGCTCACGTACGAATGGTAGCCCAAAAGCAATAAGCAGAAAGGTACTATAACAAGAAGGTCAAAATACGACCACTCAAGGTCGGAGACTACGTCCTCAAAGCTAAAACCCAGGCAGCGAAAGACCCCAATGAAGGAAAACTAGGAACAAATTGGGACGGGCCATACAAAATCACGGCCGCAGCAAACAAAGGAGCATTCCGGTTAGAGACAATGGAAGAAAAGCTACTACAAAATAATTGGAACATCGCCCACCTCAAATACTTCCACTTCTGAAAAGAGGCACCGCCCGAGTTGTACTCTTTTTCCCTCATCCGGGTTTTGTCCCTATCGGGTTTTCTCGGTGAGGTTTTCAATGAGGCAGCAAAGGAGACGCCTCGAGGCCCGAAGTATTGTTCATTACCCAACCCGGTGACAGGATCTCCAGGCCAAGTAATGAAGGGACTAGGCATAGATAGCCATTGTATTCACTGTATTCGCAAAGTCGACATGTATTTTCTAGAAAAATGTAATCAAAATCTCCAATGTACGAATGAAAATCGCAATGGCTAAGGCCATCGACAAAAGCATGAGTTCGACTTGTAATCAAATCTCCAATGTACGAAAGAAAATCCCAATGGCTAATGCCATCGAAGAAAAACGAGTTCGATTTCACTCGAACTACGACGGGATCCTACTTCGACGCCAGATCGAAAGTAACATCCCAATGGCTAAGGCCATCGACGAAAAACAAGTTCAACTTCACTCGAACTACGACGAGATCCTACTTTGACGCCAGATCGAAAGTAACATCCCAATGGCTAAGGCCATCGATGAAAAATGAGTTCGACTTCACAGGAACTACGAGGGGATCCTACTTCGATGCCAGATCGAAAGTAACATCCCAATGGCTAAGGCCATTGATGAAAAACGAGTTCGACTTCACTCGAAATACGACGAGATCCTACTTCAACCAGATCAAAAGTAACATCCCAATGGCTAAGGCCATCGACAAAAAACGAGTTCGACTTCACTCGAACTACGACGGGATCCTACTTCGACGCCAGATAGAAAGTAACATCCCAATGGCTAAGGCCATCGAGAAAAATGAGTTCGACCTCACTCGAACTACGACGGGATCCTACTTCGACGCTAGATCAAAAGTAACATCCCAATTGCTAAGGCCATCGACAAAAAACGAGTTCGACTTCACTCGAACTACAACGGGATCCTACTTTGACGCCAGATTGAAAGTAACATCCCAATGGCTAAGGCCATCGACGAAAAATGAGTTCGACTTCACTCGAACTACGACGGGATCCTACTTCAATGCCAAATTGAAAGTAACATCCCAAGGGCTCAGGCCATCGACAAAAAAAACAAAAAAAAAACGAGTTCGACTTCACTCGAACTACGACGGGATCCTACTTCGACGCCAGCTCGAAAGTAACATCCCAAGGGCTAAGGCCATCGGCAAAAGAGTAAAGGTCCGACCTCACCCGAAGCAAAGTCAACTTAATAATTTAACAAGTACCCAGGATAGCATAAATGAAGCAAAAATCATCACCAAATCAACAAAATAATTCCTTCATCACAACAAAAAATTACTTACACCTACCTTTACAATGGGCTCAAGTATGCCCTTCCAAGAATCCCACAACAAAAGTAAGTACAAACCAAAAATTACATATCACCCCCGGGTGGATACGCATCTTCAAACCAAGAGTCTGAAGCAAGACGGTTCGCATCATTGGAATTGATATCGTCCCCGTGGGGCGTAAGAGGATCATACCCGCATGCCTCACCAGCTGCACGAGCTTCGGCATGCACGCCTTGAAGTTCTACTTCAGACACCCTCCCCTCAGCATGAAGGGCCTTATAAACATCGAGCTTGGCCTCGGCATGAACCCACAACTCATACAAACGACGAGGCACGCCAGGGTCAGCTGAAGCGCGAGACGTAGAAGGCTGCGAGTCCCGGCGCACGTCTTCCGCTCTCAGTGATGCCACCTGCCCGGTCAATATAGAAAGCTCCGCCTCCAACTCCTTGACACATCCCTCAAGCCCCGCCACCTTGAGCGCGGACGCTTATTCCTCCTTGGTCCGCTCCGACCTACAAATGCGAAGAGTATCTTCCAACACCACCGCTTTAGAAATAATGGTCGCCAATCTATCAACACTCACGCTCAGCTCGCTCTTAAGACCGTCGATCTCAGCCACCTTCACGCCCAATTCAGTAGTCAGGCTGGCCACCCTAGCTTGTAGATTGGTATTCTCAGCCATCACCCCCTTGCTCAATTCGAACTCTTCTTCCTTAGCCTTGAGGGACGCTTCGAGTTCACTATTGCGGGCAACGGCCTAAACGTGATCTTTGTCTCGCTCTCGCAGCTCCTCGACCTTGCGTGCTAGTTGATCGTCACTTTGTTTAAGCCCTTCACGGAATAGTTGGAACTCGGGGTCCTGATGGTAGATGTCGGCCATTGCACGATGCTTGGTGAGATATTCCTGATACTTGGAGAACATCTTCTCAGAGACAGCTGTTCTCTTCCCCTCCCGGCGCTCGCGTTCAATCTCCATGATAAGGGTCTGGCACAACAAGAAAAAGTCAAAACAAAAGATAGGACAAAAGTAGTAGCACGAACCAACGACCAAATGGAAGAGAAAGATATCTACCCGCAAGGCCATGCCAGCAACGTTCCGAGATAGTTGAGTGTCGTTCATCGTTCTAAGAGCCTCGCTCTCGGGGGTGGCACATAAATGGGCTAAGACAGACGCCACCTGATCGCAGCTCGACAACATGTTATAGTCCCCAGGGACAACAATACGCCGATTAGAGCCCTCCATCCTAACCTCCACATGAGTATGGCGCTCTAATAATTCACAAACATCTGCCGCGTCGACATCCAAGCCCGAGCCGTCGCCTTCAACTCGAAGGCCCCCTCCGACGTTAGAAGATGCATCACACTCAGCAGAACGCAAAGAACCACCTCCTGGGTACACCCCTTCCATTAGAGGAGACCTCCCCGCCGAAATAGCATCGGCCATAAATAAGGGCACGGGTGCCGTCTGCGAAGCACCCATCTTACTCCTACCAGCGTCCACGGCCACCTCTTTCCCGAGCTCTACTCTCCTCCTTTTCCTCAGCAATGACTCATCCCCATTGGAGGATTCGTCTGTGGGGTGATGGACCGGCACGCAAGAGGTCTCATCCCTCACGACCATCTCACGAGAAGGATCTCCTGTCTGTATAGTTTGAGTCCGACCCTCCCGAACGGACTCAGTCAGTATAAACTACATCCCTGCAGCAGCAGCAACAGCCTGTCGAAATGCAGGGACTGGAGCCCTACGCCTAGAAGCTCCTCGACCTGTTATCAAAAAGAAAGAAGTTGTAACAACAAACAACGACACACAATCAATGAGTGATATAAGGGGAAACACTTACCAGATGAGGCTCTCGGCCCGAAGCGCTTTACGAAAGCAGGCCAGTCTCGAGTCTCCACTGCATGGCGGAGCGGACGAGCTACCCAATCCCTTATGCCTGCAATAGGGCGAGGTAGGCGTCCCATAGCTGCAAACGAGAGGTAAATAAACACTAAGGGAAATAAAGAAGAAACGAACAAAAAGGAGAGGAGGATAAAGAAAGTGGCGACACTCACGTTTATCATTCCACCGCTCCGGGAACTAGGGTCAGACACGATGTGAGCAGTTCTGATGAAGAAATACTTGTGCCAGAACATATGACTTGCCCGATCATCGGTTCCGACTACCAGCCCCTTTGTTCCATGATGTCTCAAATGCACCATCGTGCCCTTGTGAAAGCTGGGCGAGAACAGGTGCAAGAGATGATGGATAGTCACCTCACATCCCGCCAACTCCGCATACTTTCTCAACAGGAGAAGTATCTTAAGCGTGTATGGTGAGAGTTGCGCCGGGCAGACTTGATAGAATCTGAAGAACTCTTCCGCCAACTGAGGGAGGGGGAAAGAGTAACCGATCACGAAAGGGTACTCATAAAAAGCACAGTACCCAGGTCTATGGACTTCCACGAAGTCCATCCCCGCCGGAACCATATCGACATGGGCGGGGATATTATACTTTGTAGGGAGAGCATCTATATGAGCTTGGTCCGTTTTGGAGAACACTGGGGTAGGAGTGGGGGCGGGATCTTTGAGGAAGTCACTCCGAGAGGTGGGGTGCCTCGGCAGTAATTCCTCCACGGTAGGAAAGCTGGCCCCCTCGTCCACCATCGTGTCCTCGCCACCGGAGGGGAATGCCACGGACAGCGGGTCTGCCTCAGAAACCCCTTCATGGGATCGATGTGTTCTAGGCATTGCTTTAATGGGAAAGATGTTAGAATAGCAGAGAAAGCTGTGGGTGGAGAATGAAAGAAGAAGAAGCTGAAAACCGTGAGAACGAATGCAGGGAAGATGAGGAAGGGTAACCGGAAGTGAATGGCCAAGAGTTTTCGAAAAAACAAACCCTCCACCTATTTATAGGATTCGGTAGCAGTGGAATCAAAGCGAAAAGCTACAGAGTCGCACCGGAATCGAGGCGAAAGACTGCAGGTTGGTACCAAAACCAAAGCGACAAGCAGTCATCCCCCTCTTAAAAACACACATAATGATGACGAAAAGGCAGATGACGTCATCTCCTGATAAGACACAACATCAATGTCTTGTTAAGCACGTTAACCCCCCACTGTTGGCCAGGACGTGACGCTCCATGAAACCAAATTTCTCCTAAGGGTGAACGGTGTCTGCTTATCAAGGATGCGTCGAGTTGTGACCTTGACAAACGGAGGGACTAACTGTATCGGTCCAAATTTGGACGACCACGACCACTGACGAACACGACCAACGGTGAGATCCTCGTAGCTCAACAAAGGTTCGATATGGGGCGTTAGGAATGTTCCTTCGAATATTCCCCGTAATACGCTTTTTAGGATCTAGAAGGGGTCTGTCCCTTATATATAGTGGGATAACAACCTTGTAAAGGGGCTCCCTTTTTTGATCTTTCTCGAAGACAGAACATTGATTGTTATACTCTTCTATAAAAAAACTATTAGCATCTCTAACACGCAATTACTGATCCTCACAAGATCAGGAAATATTATCCATTGTGTTCATCTTACATCTTTTTTTTGGTTCTAGAGATTATTATGCTTGCCTAAGATTTACCCATAGCTGCAAACGAGAGGTAAATAAACACTAAGGGAAATAAAGAAGAAACGAACGAAAAGGAGAGGAGGATAAAGAAAGTGGCGACACTCACGTTTATCATTCCACCGCTCCGGGAACTAGGGTCAGACACGATGTGAGCAGTTCTGATGAAGAAATACTTGTGCCAGAACATATGACTTGCCCGATCATCGGTTCCGACTACCAGCCCCTTTGTTCCATGATGTCTCAAATGCACCATCGTGCCCCTGTGAAAGCTGGGCGAGAACAGGTGCAAGAGATGATAGATAGTCACCTCACATCCCGCCAACTCCGCATACTTTCTCAGCAGGAGAAGTATCTTAAGCGTGTATGGTGAGAGTTGCGCCGGGCAGACTTGATAGAATCTGAAGAACTCTTCCGCCAACTGAGGGAGGGGGAAAGAGTAACCGATCACGAAAGGGTACTCATAAAAAGCACAGTACCCAGGTCTATGGACTTCCACGAAGTCCATCCCCGCCAGAACCATATCGACATGGGCGGGGATATTATACTTTGTAGGGAGAGCATCTATATGAGCTTGGCCCGTTTTGGAGAACACTGGGGTAGGAGTGGGGGCGGGATCTTTGAGGAAGTCACTCCGACGAGGTGGGGTGGCAGTANTTCCTCCACGGTAGGAAAGCTGGCCCCCTCGTCCACCATCGTGTCCTCGCCACCGGAGGGGAATGCCACGGACAGCGGGTCTGCCTCAGAAACCCCTTCATGGGATCGATGTGTTCTAGGCGTTGCTTTAATGGGAAAGATGTTAGAATAGCAGAGAAAGCTGTGGGTGGAGAATGAAAGAAGAAGAAGCTGAAAACCGTGAGAACGAATGCAGGGAAGATGAGGAAGGGTAACCGGAAGTGAAATGGCCAAGAGTTTTTGAAAAAACAAACCCTCCACCTATTTATAGGATTCGGTAGCAGTGGAATCAAAGCGAAAAGCTAAAGAGTCGCACCGGAATCGAGGCGAAAGACTGCAGGTTGGTACCAAAACCAAAGCGACAAACCGTCATCCCCCTCTTAAAAACACACATAATGATGACGAAAAGGCAGATGACGTCATCTCCTGATAAGACACAACATCAATGTCTTGTTAAGCACGTTAACCCCCCACTGTTGGCCAGGACGTGACGCTCCATGAAACCAAATTTCTCCTAAGGGTGAACGGTGTCTGCTTATCAAGGATGCGTCGAGTTGTGACCTTGACAAACGGAGGGACTAACTGTATCGGTCCAAATTTGGACGACCACGACCACTGACGAACACGACCAACGGTGAGATCCTCGTAGCTCAACAAAGGTTCGATATGGGGCGTTAGGAATGTTCCTTCGAATATTCCCCGTAATACGCTTTTTAGGATCTAGAAGGGGTCTGTCCCTTATATATAGTGGGATAACAACCTTGTAAAGGGGCTCCCTTTTTTGATCTTTCTCGAAGACAGAACATTGATTGTTATACTCTTCTATAAAAAAACTATTAGCATCTCTAACACGCAATTACTGATCCTCACAAGATCAGGAAATATTATCCATTGTGTTCATCTTACATCTTTTTTTTGGTTCTAGAGATTGTTATGCTTGCCTAAGATTTACCCCATCATTTTCTTTGATTGATTTATTCAAAAAGGTTGTAATATCTTTTGAGTAAAACAGTACTAATAGTCAAGCACAATTTGAACTTAAATGAACATTATTAATTTTAATTTTTAAATTCTTATTTTCAATCTCAACTAAAAAATTGTCCAACCTCCTGTCAATCTCTTTCTTTTTTTGGTCAAAAGAGAAGCTAATATATAAATTTAAATATTGTTCGTACAACTAGACATGTTCATCTGAGCATCAAAGTTGCCAAAGTTGGCCAGAACATTAGAAACATCACTAGAGATAGATCTACGATATGTAGCTCCAGAAATATCCAACAAAAGACTAGGCAAAATAGCAATTGGTGGTAGTACTAAAACAGTTGGAGCACCAATTTTTCCAATTTTCAGTCGTTCCTTAGCTAGCAAGTCAGCCACTTTGTTTTGCTCCAGAAAATACTATTTTAATTCCGGATTTTCTAGCTGCTGCCTCAGTATCCTGCAATCATGCAAGATAGATGTATATTGTGGGTAGTTAGTTGTGAACATGTTAATAATCTCTGTTGAATCTATATCGACCTCTAGAGGATGAAGGCCATGAGCAGAAGCTAATTTTAGACCATATAAAAGTGACATGAGCTCGCTATATATATGATCGGATTGAGGAATTTGCATGTAGTAGCCTAGCACCCAATCCCCTTAGCTATTTTGGAAAATCCGCCAATACCTCCCTCTCCATCTTTAAATGCTCCATCAATATTGAGTTTGAAGTGATTTTGTTTAGGAGGATGCAATTTGACGTGGAGAGCTAGAGGTAATTTGTTGTTGTTGTCATTTCTTGCTAGAGCAACATACTCTATAGCTCGCATATGTACCAAATCAAAAGAAGCAGAGTTCGTGAGGTTATTGTAGAGGTTGTTATTTCGAGTGATCCGAATATGCCAAAGACAAAAGGGAAATAGTTCTTTCCATGTGTAGATTGCATTTGGTAATGTAAGAGAGAGGTTTGTAATATTGTCTAGCCAGTGTTGGTGATTGCAAAGAGTGTGAATACTAGTAATATCAAGTCTTTGCTAAAAGAATTTAACGACCATACAGTCAATAAAAATATGATCAAGGGTTTCTTCACAAGATCTGCAGGTGGAGCATTGTCTATCAATATTAGTGCTTATGTTGAAGTAGACTCGAGTTGGTAAACAATTATGATAACATAACCAAATGAAGAATTTTATTTTTTATTTGGTGTCTTGAGCTTCCAAATCCAAGAGAAGTTAAGAGTGTTTGGGGGACTAGGTTTGATAAGTGTCCGAGCAGTTGTTGAGCTGAAACAACCCATTTTTGTTAGTTTTCAAATTGGCCTATCTTCATGTTCAGGGAATAATGGCAGTTGAACACTATTAATAGTGTTAAGTAACTGGGATGGTAGGTCAAACAAGATGTTTTTGAGATTCCAAGATCCATATTCATTAAGGTTTGCAATATTGAGAGCATGTTTAGTAGAAGTTAAAGGACCCTCTATAGTAGCTCTAAGACTGGGAGTATTGGGTAACCATTAGGTATGCCAAAAATTAATACTTTTACCATTTCCAATGATCCAACGGATATCTTGATTACAAAAGTAGCACTCCTTAAGAATGTTGCTCCAGATAATTGAATCAGTTCTACGTTGACGGGTATGAGTTTGGGACTGGAAGTTTCTCTGAGAGCAACAACATTTATTAATGAGGACCCGGGCCCAAAGGGAATGAGGGTTTTTATAAAGCAGCCATGCAAGGTTCGTGTGAAGAGTTATTGAAAAAAAAGTTTAAATTCTTGTTTTCAGCACTGACTATACCTAATCCACCACTATTCTTAGTATCAGTCAAGGTATGCCAATTAACAAGATGAAGCTTTAATTTTTCAGCAGTAGATCCCCATATGAAATTACGCTGGGTACGATCAATGAGGCTATTGATTTTTTACGGGAGTTTGTGGTATTGCATAATATGGTTTGAATACTATTAAGAGTAGAGGTTGCAAAGGTAGTGCGACCTGCCATATTAAGGAATCTAGTCTTCCAACTTGTAAGCTGCTTATTCATGTTATCAATGACGAATTGGAAGTCTCTTGACATTGATTTTGGTGAAAAATAGAAAAACCTAAGTATCTACCAAAAGTGGAACTTTGCTTAACTTGGAGGGCATGAGAGAGAATTTCTCTGGTGATGGGATCTCAATTTGCAGAGAACAGGACTTTTGATTTTTCAAGGTTTATTTTTTGACCCGACAACGCACAAAAAGAATTTATAGTTCTCAAAATGGTGTCACAATTCTTGTTGTCCGCGGGCCATCGGGGTTAGATCATCTGCAAAGAAAAGATGAGATAACTGGGGACCAGTTCTACTAATTTTGATAGGGTTCCAATTACCTATATCTACCTCATGACAGATATTTCTAGAGAGCATTTTGTCACGACCCAAACCCCGATCGTGATGGCGCCCAACACACTGCTAGGCAAGCCCGACCATTTACACAACCTTAACCAAATAACCTAGATGGATAAATAAATATTCACAAGAAAAAAAAATAACAATTTAAGTGCGGAATCTCTGAAATGATTTCTAACATCCGAAAAACCCCAAAATAAAATACTAAATAGCCCACAGATCTGGTGTCACGAACATGAGCCTCTAAAATGGAAAATTCACCTATCACAAGTCTGTCTAGGAAAAATTCGAATAAAAGGATAAAATGGACGGGAGAGATCAAGGCTGCGAACGCCATGCAGCTACCTCAATACTCCCAGATCCTGCTGCTCAGCTAACAAATCCTCACTCACCCTGTGGTGTACCTGGATCTGCACACAAGGTGCAGGGAGTATTGTGAGTACTTCCAACCCAGAAAGTAATAAACATAAATAAGGGTTGAGAGTAAGAAATCCTGGACAGGCACAAAATAAGCTATAATTACAGCAGCTCAATCTAAATAATATCAACTCAATAAACTAATGAAAACAATTATAGAAATATCACAACAGATAAATAAGTAAATGGCAATCAAGTATGCAATGCAACACATAAACCGGTACCTCCAGTACCCCGCTGCGGCCGTGCAGCCCACTCCATTTATTTAACGTCAACGGCGCTCACTAGGGGTGTGCAGACTCCGGGAGGGGCCCCTTACGGCCCAAGCGCAATAATAAGCCATCTCGTGGCATCAATCAGGCCCTTGGCCTCATATCAATATCATCATCATACCACTGCGGCGTGCAGTCCGATCCCATACTCAGTCCAAAATCACATAAGCCTTTCGGCACAATAATATAAAAATATTTAGCCCAAACTTCATTTAAAAATATTACTTTAGTTTCTACTTTTAGAAAAATGGCTGAGTATACAAAACAGTGTTAAATACCAGGACTGAATTCAATATCTAGAAATATGGTAAGAAACCAGTAAAAATAATCCCTGAAGGATTCAAGTAGTGGCACGAAGCCCAATTATGACAATTAATCCATTTTTATAAGGATATCACAAAACTACAATCAATTAGGTAGTGATTTTATTAAGCGGGACGGACCAAGTCACAATCCCCGACAGTGCTCTACCCCACGCCCGTTATCCGGCGTGCAAGTCACCTCACATAGCACTACGATGTGCAAATTCGGGGTTTCAAACCCTCAACACAGCATTTACATTTATTACTAACCTCAAGCCGGCCAAAGTCCTAGCTTGCTATGCCCTTGCCTTTCGAATTCACCTCTTCGTGCGTCGAATCTGACCAAAACCACAACGAATACGTCACAATAGGCTAAGGGAACATAACCCAATCGAAAAGACTCGAAAAATATCGATAATCACGAAATTCGCAAAACCCGAGCCCCGGGCCCACTTCTCGAAAAATCAGAAAATTAATATCAGCGGATTCCTCATCTCGACACGAGTCTATACATACCAAAATCTCTCAAATCGGACCACAAATGGCCCCTCAAATCTCAAATTTAGAATTTCAAACTCAAGCCCTAATTTCTTACAATTTGGCTATATTCTCATGAATTTCAAGGATGATTCTACAATAAAATCATGTTTTTAACTCATAAAACTTACCTTCAATCGATCCCAGTTGAAACTCTCTTCAATCCCTGTCCAAAAGCTCTCAACAATGCCCAAAAATGGTGGAAAAATGGGTTGGGTTCGCGGATGAAATGTTTTAAAACATTCTGCCCAGGTCTGACCCCTCCTTCTTCGCGTTCGCGAGACCACTCTCGCGTTCGCGAAGGCCAAGTTCCCCAGACCCTTCGCGTTCGCGTAGCATGCCTCGCGTTCGCGTAGGCCAATTGACTCCAGGCCCAAACTCCTTCTACGCGTTCGCGATTGCGCTCTCGCGTTCGCGTAGCACACTGTTCCCCTCCTTCGCGTTCGCGTCTCATCCTTCGCGTTCGCGAAGGCCAAATCTCAGCCCCCCCATTTTTCCTCTTCGCGTTCGCGAGACACCCCTCGCGTTCGCGAAGAAGGAAACCAGATACCAGCAGTTCAGCAATCCAACAAGTTCCAAAAATGACCCGTTGGGCATCCGAAACACACCCGAGGCCCCCGGGACTTCAACTAAAAATGCCAACATATCCTAATACCTTATTCAAACTTGCTCCAATCATCAAAACACCTCAAACAACACTAAAACCAACATTTCTCATCGAATTCAAGCCTAAGTTCTTCCAAAACTTCCGAAACACGCATTCGATCAAAAATCCTACCAAAACACCTCCGAATGACCTGAAATTTTGCACACACATCCCAAATCACCTAACGAAGCTACTGCAACTCTCGGAATTCCATTCCGACCCTCGGATCAAAATCTCACCTATCAACCGGAATTCGCCAAAATACTAACTTCGCCAATTCAAGCCTAATTCTACACCGGACCTCCAAAATCAATTCCGATCGCACTCCTAAGTCACAAATCATCCCCCGAAGCTAACCAAATCACCGGAAATCACATCCGAGCCCTATAACTCATAAGTCAACGTCCGGTTGACTTTTCCAACTTAAGCCTTCCTTAAAGAGACTAAGTGTCTCATTTCCTTCCAAAAATCAACCCAATTCAACTCGTTCACACAAGACACTGATAATGAAGCATAACGAAGCAGGAAATGGGGGAAACGGAGCGGTTCTCATGAGACGACGGGTCGGGTCGTCACATCCTCCCCAACTTAAACAAATGCTCGTCCTCGAGCGTACCCAGAGTTGTCCTAGAAGCCAACCAATAGCTGAATGACCTTACCAAGCATATACCCGGGGGTGATCCCACGTCACCCTATCTCGCATAGGTCCGATAGCACAACATAGCTGAAATTTCACAATCCATCCATTCCATAAACCATAGAACCACATTGCACTTTCCGAAATCATACACAAGATCAGAACCTCACATCTATACTCAGAATAAGCCCGAACCAGCTGTAATAACCCATACCTGCAACCTCAGGTGCAATCATATGATATACTACATAACCCAAACACTCGAAACGATAACTTCTATTCACAGCAGTTGCCCACAACACCCGAATACCGGTAGAAAACCTTTTATCAACTAAGGTCTTATTCCAACACTTTCATATACTGCCAACGATAAATGAAACACGCAATAAACCGTAACCATTTCTCAGATCAACCATTCATGAAACCACTTCTCCTTTGGCAAATACTACATCAAATTTCTGAATTGAAGCTCGATATTATCCTTCCAACATACTGAAATCGAATTTGCTCGTACTCATTAAAGATCCCAACAATCTTATCTAATCAACACCCTACTATGGTGACATTACACATTAGTACAGGACTAAGCCACCACTCGCACAATACGCGCACCAATAAGCAACAGTCCGAACATACTCAATTCCTAAAAATGACTCAAATGAAATAGCTGTACTTCTAGCTCTCCAGTACCACCACAATACAAAACTGAGAACCCGCCTCCAATCATAGAGACAGAACACACGAATCTGCTCGCAGTATCATACCTCCACATAACTTCGTCACAATGCGTGACCTCATCCAATACGAACCGCTTAGGCAATAAGCCACCCCGTACATAATCAAAAGTCTCGTATGATGCCACAAGGTGCTGATAGGCTACCGATTAAATCGCGGTACAAAAAGGAAGACGAACTCTGGAAGGAACTGCCTAGCTCACGCACTAATACGTGCTCTCTTTAAAAAATAGGAAGTAAGGCATACAAAAAATAGCATATAGGGAACTATGCTCAATGACTCACTCATGGCGGTGTGCCACCCGATCCACACATAACACTCACCTAAGGAGGTGTACATCGAGCTAAATTGCTCATTAATATAATATACCAAATTTTGGTCACAAGCACGCTAAGTGCATAATACCGTCCCTGAGGGAACATATAGCGCTATAAGCTACCAAAACCCAACCTCAACTGAGGAGCGATATACAATCTGAACATCGAGAGCCATTTTGCTCATAAACATCATTTCTACGTGGATCCTCAGCACATAAGCATTTTCTCAAACCGTCTCACAACTTACACGGCGCAGTGTATCCCTGCATAAAATATCTGACAACGAAATAACACCCTGACTCCTCCATAAGGAGCGCATCACTGAAATGAACCCGTTTGGCCTGACATAGAGCCCATATTCACATTTGAATCCATCCATCGACCTCAAGCCGATTCTGATCACACTGAACTAGGTTAATTACCTTTCAAAGGTCCCTAACAACTCATCTTCCGCTCGTAACACATAGGAACATCCATCAAAGTCGGAGAAATCATTCGTAGTCCACAACTCAATAGATTGAGTGCCCTCCGGGCATATTTTCTCAATTCAACGATATTATCACAACCTTCATACTTGGTTCAAGTCTTCAATCAATCAAGTGACTAACTGTCATACTTACAAAGTCTTCCTGTGGGACCTCTACCACAACCTACCAACGAATGATCGGGTCGTACCCCCAGACCACCGACCGCACTAACACTGAAAAACGATCAAAAATCCTTAAACAGGGTGCAAGCCTTTTCACAAAACACCGTTCTTAGGTGACGCTGAAGACAATGTCGATTTACCTTAAACGTCGAGGCTTCTGCCATGCTCATCTGGGCTCGTGACATCCTTGTCCATACCGAGTTGTTACCTCTATCTTCACTTCAAATTCCATACCACTCATTGCACCCAACATGTCAACATACGGTAGGGCACGCTCTTCACCACAACTTCGGGACCATTATTAGATTACTACTTCATTATATAAAACTCTCCACTTAACTAACTTCAGGGGACCATAGCAACACACAGGTGAATTCTCATAACGGTAAAATATGCAAATCTCTAAGTAGTGATCCAACCCACCATGACCCTTTCAGGATCCGCCTACATGTAACAGGCCCATAACATTGGAATACTCCTGAATAACATCATTTACGAGCGGTTCTCATGAGACGACGGGTCGGGTCGTCACACATTTCTAAGCAGAGTATAAAGATGTAGGGAGACATAGGGTCTCCTTGTCTGATGCCTCTACTAGGGCAAAAAAACTCAATTTTACTTCCATTGATAGGATAGACATAGTGGAGGGAGTAATACAAGACATAATAAGTTAAATAAGATTCGGAGGGAATTGGAAAAAAGTGAGATTGCAATGTGTGAAAGACCATTCCAATCGATCAAAAGTTTTTTCAAGGTCAACTTTAAGAATCATGTTAGCTTTTGAACCTTTCATCTTTTGGTAGTGGTTCACAACTTCTTGAACAATGATTGCACAGTCGGCCACTCTTCTATTCTTCAGGAAACTAGCTTGATGGGGACCAATAAGCTTGTCTAAAAGGGGTTTAATACGGTTTGCGATAACTTTTGTGACAAGTTTATAGATAGTATTGCAAAGGCCAATGGGTCTAAAGTTCTTTATATTATTGGCGTTTTCGAATTTTGGGATGAGACACAAATAAGTACGGTTTAGTTCCGGAAGGATGGTACTAGTGGTGAAAATATTATGGCAGCGTGATAGGACAGAGGGACCCACAATTTTTCAGTATTTCTTATAGAAAAAAGGGTGTAAACCATCTGGTCCGGGTGCGTTGAAGAGCTTATAAGATTTTATGGTCACGGAGGTCTCTTCCTAAATGTGTTTTGTCTGAATCTGTGAGAATGGGAAAAGGATAATGATTGTAGTGATTAGCTGCGTCAAGATGAACAGTGGAATACAAGGGCTTTGAAGTAGTTAAAAATGGACTTCTATATCAGCTTGGTCATAAATCAAGTTACCAGTATCATCTATAAAAGAGATAATACGATTTCTTCTTCTTCGATTAATGGTTGAGATGTGGAAATATTTAGTATTTGCATCTCCATTAGTAATCTAATTTATACGAGATTTCAATTTCTTAGAACTCTTCTTCCAACCTAAGGATATCGTTGAAGTCTTTTATAAGAGAGATTTCAAGATTTTGAAGGAATGAGCTAGTGGCATACTTGGCAGAATTTTGTATACCAGTAAGTCTAGCTAAAATAGTCTTCTTTTTTGTAAAAATATTTTCAAAAACATGCATGTTCCACCCCGTAATGTTGTACTGAAAAAGTGAGGTAGCTTGTAGAAGGTCAAGATTACTATTCCAGGAGTCATTAATAATATTAACAAGGTCAACCTCTTGTGAATTTCAACTCCACCTCTTAGACGACCTAATTTTCATGCAGCAATGTGCACTCCAAAATTTAGCTACTACTAGAGGCTTTTTTTTTCTCTCTCCTTGCTAATCAAACAACAGTGCTTAGAGGCAGAGGCAGAATATAAACTTTATGGTACAGATTCGCAATCCTATCTCATTACATTTAATTTAATAGGTTCAAAATTTATAATTTATATATATTTAATAATTTTTTAGACAAAAACATAAGATATGATTGAAAGCAATGAATTCATAACCTCTACACTAAATATGCTCATGGTGGTGCCCTTCTCACATAAAATACATCAAACCACATGAAAGACTAGACAAGTAAAAGAGTCGCATTTAACATGCATGCGACTCTTCCGACCTCCGACCTCCGACACAATTCGTCAACTAAATAATTACAGTGCAAATTGAAACTTGTGATTCTCATTTCTCTCTGTTCAACATAAATAGAACTATATACATATTTAAAAGTTTTTAATTTTAAACTACTCGTTTTAATCTTAATGGCATAATATTATTACCACATAAACGTCATACAATGTTTAAAATGACTAACTCTAAAAGTACAATTTTTTTTTATATGTGACCATGTGTCAAATATGATTAACATATTAGATGCTGAACTTTGGTTTTATCTTCTTGATATTTTCTGAGTTTGTATCTCTTACCTTCTTCATATAGTCGTTGTAGATTCTCTAATTAGACAAATGAAATATTCTAGAGACAGCTCAAAGAAACAAATAATGTATGACTTGTTAAACTTTAAGATTAGGAAAACTTCTGGTGTGAAGGAAATAAGAGAGATAGTTTCTCTCGCTCTCTCTACTTTCTCTCTCTAGAACACAGTAGTGAAGTTATCGTGTTTCAGCCATCGGAAATGGCCAGAGGAAGGCCGGCGAGGAAGCAAAACAACAAAACAAATGTGGCTATTGAGGCAATTGCCAAAAGGATAGGTATAACAACTGCATGCAAGGAAGGAGAAGGAACGGAAGAGGAATCAGACTGGCCAAACTTGCCAAATCGGAGTGGACCTAACACGCCAATCTCCGGTGCAATTGTAAGTGGAACTATGCAGCTGAACAACAATCAGATCAGAAGAACTCCTCAAACCATGGTGTCGGTACATGCATGTGGAGATCTACTTCAGAAGGAGCAAATTGAGCAGGGGAGCGAAAAGGTGACGGAGGTGCAGGAAAAAGCGGATAAAACTCAAACAAAAATACCTGAGAACAGGACATGGGCTAATCTAGTTGGAAACAATCGATTTGGATTGCGAGGTATGAATCTCAGTTTTGTGGCTCCAATTGTGAAAAATGGGAAAATTATTGTTGAATTAGCAAAAAATGAAGTGGAGAAAGAAACAGAAAAATGGCGGAATTCTATGATATTATATGTAGTAGGCAACACACCTACTATAGGAGCTCTGGAGAGATTTGTGGCTAGTCAATGGAACTTCGTAGCTAAACCGATGATCTACTTTCATAACGAAGGATACTTTGTAATAAAATTCACTAATAAGGAGGATAGAGATGCAATTATGTTTTCAGGACCTCACACGATTGGTAACAAGCCTATAATTACTAAAGTCTGGACGCCTGATTTCAATTTCAAGGATGAGATATTGAAGACCATTCCCCTGTGGGTAACATTGCCAAATTTGCCATTGAATTGTTGGAGTGCAGACTCACTGAGCAGGATAGGGAGTGGGATAGGGGTGCCTCTTTATGCTGATGAATGTACAACAAGAATGGAGAGAATATTATATGCCAAAATATTAATTGAAATGGATATAACAGTGCCACTTCCTGATGCTATAATGGTGCAGGACCTAAATGGAAGGAAATTTAGGCAAAGAGTGGAGTACATATGGAAACTAGACTATTGTGGAAAGTGTTTGATGATTGGCCACAGTTGTAATGAACAAAGGGAACAGGAAAATGCAAAACCAACAAGGAACAATGTGCAGAAGAAGATATGGCAAATAAAAGGGACAGGAGGACAAATACAGGAGAAAGGGAAAGCAGAAGAGAAAACAAACAACACTGAAAACCAAATGATAGCAGTGGACAATGGAGGATGGAAGGAAGCAAAAGGAAAATCTGCGGCAAAACCAACACATGTAACCGCTGAAGGAAGGATGAGCATAACAAATGACTTTAATGTACTTAATCAAAATGAACAGGAAAAGCAGACTGAACAAGGCAGAACAGTGGAGCAAGGCCAGTGCAGCAGGAGTGAAGGAATAGGGGTAATGCAAAATTTACACAACCAACAATGAAATTAGTAGCTTGGAATATCAGGGGAATTAATAAGTGCTTCAAGCAAAAGGAGTTAAGTAGATTTATCAATAAAAATAAAGTTAGCCTTATGGCTATATATGAACACAGGACAAATGAAGAAAAAGGCAAACAGATCATGAAAAAGATAACAGCAAATTGGAGATATAGTGCAAACTATGATAGCAAAGGGAAGGGGAGAATATGGGTGATGTGGGATCCAAACAATATCCAATTCATTGAAATGTGGAAAAGCAATCAACTGATTCATGGGAAGGTGAACATTGGTAATGGTAGGATTCAATTCTACTTTACAGCTGTGTATGGTCTTCATACAGTTGAAGATAGGAAAGGACTATGGCAGGAATTGGAAGGGATCAAAAACTGAAATTGATGAAGCATGGATAGCAATGGGGGATTACAATGCAGTGAAGGGAGTGGAGGACAGGAAGAGTGAAAATCCAGTACAGGAAGTAGAAATAAGGGATTTTAGGGACTTCATGTTAAACAATGGCATGAATGAACTAAAATATATAGGCAGGAACTTCACATGGACAAATAACCATGTGTGGAGTAAAATAGATAGAGCCATAGTTAATGCTGAATGGATGACAACAATGAACCAAATGGAAGTGGTGGTGATGGAACCATTCATATCTGATCACACTCCTCTTTGTTTACAATTTGAGGAAATAAATGCAGAAGGTCCAAAACCATACAGATTTTACAACTATGTTGCTGAGCATCCAGACTTTCTACAAGTGGTTGACAAAGCATGGAGTACAGTTACTAGAGGGGAAGGAATGGAAAGAATATGGCAGAAACTTAAAGCAGTGAACATAGAGCTGAAGAAGATGCATACAGAGGAATTCAAAAAAGTCAGAGAAACAGTCCGAACAATTAGGAAACAACTGCAGGAAACACAAGAGAAGATGCAAGACCCAAATCATCCAACTGACCTGTTTGATACTGAGAAAGAATTAAGAAGAAAGCTAGAGAAATGGGTACTGATTGAGGAGAGCATTTTGAGACAAAAGTCAAGAACAAAATGGTTGAAACTTGGGGATTCTAACAGTGCTTATTTCTATGCTTGTATGAAGAGTAGGACTTCTACAAACCACATTAAAATCCTAATGACTCAAGATGGGAAGCTGCTGCAGAATGACAAAGAGGTGGAGGAGGAAGTGGTGGGATTCTACAAAAAATTGCTTGGAAATGCTGATGAACAAATCTAATTGATCAACCCAACAGTCATGAAGAATGGAAAAATACTGACATGAAGCCAACAAATGAAGCTAATAGAGCCAATATCTACAGAAGAGATCTATAAAGCAATAAAGAACATAGATGACAACAAAGCCCCAGGATGTGATGGATTCAATGCATGTTTTTTCAAGAAAGCATGGTCAATAGTGGGGGAAGAAATAATCCAAGCAACAAAGCAGTTTCTTGATACATGAGAGATATACAAACCAATAAACTGCACAGCTGTGACTTTGATCCCAAAAGTGAAGACTCCAACTTCAATCAAAGAATATAGGCCCATCTCCTGCTGTACTGTACTATACAAGGTGATATCCAAGATAATAACTACAAGACTGCAGATTGTTATGGACAGCCTCATTGATACAAATCAGACTGCATTTGTACCAGGAAAAGTTATATTTGATAATATCATTCTCAGTCATGAATTGATATGGAAGAAAGGGCATTACTCCAAGATGTATGATCAAACTTGATATGCAAAAGGCCTATGACTTTCTAGAGTGGGGCTTCTTAAAACAGGTCTTGATAGCATTGAATTTCCCTGAAAGATTTACTCAATGGATCATGAAGTGCCTAAGTACTGTTTCATACTCTATACAAATAAATGGCAGGCCTACTTGTCCATTCCCAGCAAGAAAAGGACTAAGACAAGGGGATCCCCTATCCCCATTCTTATTTGTTTTAGCCATGGATTACCTAAGCAGACTACTTAGATCCTTGAAGAACCAGCCAGACTTTAACTATCACCCAAGATGTGAGAAGTTACAAATTATTAAGCTAGAATTTGCTGATGATTTGTTGCTATTCTGCAGAGGAGATGAAGTATCCATTCAGATGCTATACAACTGCTTCCAGGAGTTTTCAAAGATGTCAGGACTGAAGGCAAACACAAGCAAGAGCTCTATATACTTTGGAGGTGTGAACACAGCTGTACAACAAAACATCATGGAGAAGTTGGGGTTTCCAAAAGGAGAATTGCCTATAAAATATATGGGAGTCCCATTAAGCACAAAAAGAATGTCAATCATACAATTTCAACCACTGTTAGACAAGATGCTTGGTAGGATTACATCATGGACTACAAAATTTCTCTCATATGCTGCCAGGATTCAGTTGATAAAGAGTGTACTGCTATCAATTCAAATATACTGGTCTCAATTATTTATTTTTCCAAAGAAGGTGGTTCATGCTATAGAAGCTATATGCATGAAGTTCTTGTGGACTGGGGGGATTGATTTAACAAAAAAAGCTCTAGTGGCATGGGAAAAATTGTGTCAACCAAAGGAAAATGGAGGCTAGAACTTGCTGGATATTGAACTATGGAACAAAGCAGCCATATGCAAACTACTATGGAACCTTGCTCAAAAGAAGGACAAACTTTGGGTGCAGTGGATTCATACTTACTATGGGAAAGGCAAAGCTGTAAACTGTATAGAAGCTAATCAAGCTTCATGGCTAGTAAAGAAGATACTGAATGCTAAGCACTACATGATAGAAGCAGGGATCAATTTGGAAGAAATACTTGAGAAGAAGTGCCTAACAATCAACAGCATATACAAGATGTTAAGGAAGGATCACCAGAAGGTTCAGTGGAGAAAGCTGGTATGCAATAATGGAGGAATGCCAAAGTGGAACTTTATACTGTACATGGCTTTACTGGGCAAACTGAGTACCAGGGACAGGCTAGCAAGATGGGGAGTAATAAATGAAACACTATGTCCTATGTGCAAAGTGGAAGAGGAAAGCATGGAGCACCTGTTCTTCAAATGTTCATTTACAGCAGGAATATGGAGCAAAATACTACGGTGGATAGGAATCAACAGGCAACCGATGGAATGGAGTCAAGAAGTAGACTGGGCATGCAGCAATGCTAAGAGCAGATCAGCAAACTCTTAAATCTATAGAATAGCACTAGCAAGCTGTGTATATCAGGTGTGGCAGGAGAGGAACTACAAAATTTTACCTAAGACTAACAAAAGACCAGAGGACGTAACTGACCAAGACAAGCTATACAAATGATAAGTGGAAGGGGATACACGATACCAAGACTACAAAGAAGACTTGAGGACCTGAACTTTTATCCATAAGGGATGATGAATACTGAAAATGTAAATAGAATAGTGAATAGATAATCAGTAAGAAGAATAGGAGTTACATTGATGAATATTAAGTCTGGGAGAATGTCCAGACTTAGTTTGCTTTGTTTTGAGCTATAATTTCTTGCTTTGGTAATAAAATATGATAATTACCAAAAAAAAAAAAAAAACTTTAAGATTAGGGAATCAGAGACCACAATTTACCACCAAAAATAAGTATTTAATTAAGATATTATTTAATACTAACAAATTAAAAAATTAGTACTAATTCCTAATACACTTCTAATCCATACAAAACGCCGGCATATTTTCCCGGTCCGTCTTTTACAAAGTACACGTCCCTAATTTTTTGGAATGCATGCCACGTCAGCAGGCTATCTGAACCGGCTTGGTGGCACTTCCCGACCGCCCGGTTCACCTCTAGTGCCTTCGCAACCCGGTCTAACCCACCGTAAAGTTCGCAGAACCTCATCAAGTACTTTACATCATAAACATTATTTCCAAAAAACACCCTGAGAATTCCCAAAAAGTCCTCTAACTTCCCGGGAAGCTCCCGGCGCGTGAGGATTTTCACCAGGTAAGCGAAATCGTACGCGCTGTGAAACGTGACCCAATTCACTGAGTCATTACAAACCAACCCAGAAGACATCATCAACTCAGCAAAACGCGCCGAGTCAACCCCGAATTCCTTGTTCTTCTCGAAGTCAATCCCGTAGCGACGCAAAAGCTCAATAGAATCCGGCGCGTGACGATCACGCGCCACGTCGAAATCGGAAAAATTGAACTGCCATATGTACCGGTGCACCCCGCCGGAACCCAAATCCGGCAAATTCCCGTCGGCGTCCGACAACGTGAGTCCTAGCTGAATAAGGTTCAAAATGTCAACGTTTGACTTCAACAACTTATAATGTTGCCCATGTCGCCGGCGATTTTGCTGGAAAGAACCAACCTCCGGCTTGAAAATAACGCCCGGGAATTCAGTATCCATTGAGATGTAAGGGTACTGATCAATAGCTGTTCGTATAAGCTCAAATTCAGAATCAATATTATCGGACCAAACTTCCCGGATCTTAATCGGGTTCGGATCCGAAGCAGCTTTTTCAACAGCCATGAGTCACAATTTTCCAAGATTCTCAGATGGGTGGTCTAAAATCGAAAATAAATAATGGGTTTGCAGTGAAATTGAAATCTGAAAGCAAAAAGCTTTGATTTGCTGATGTGGGTGTGGCGAAAGAACTGGTTTTTATACAAAGGAAAAAGAATCTACGAGTGTTGCTTGGAAAGAGAGGGATAAGGGGATTTAAATAAACAAAGGAATGTTAGAATTAAAAAAGGAGAAAAAGATTACCAAGTGGGACAAGGGAGGGATTAGTTCATTGTTTCCAAAAAACTGCGGTTCAGACAAGGAAAAGGAGGAAAAAAAAAAAGGAAAGGTTCTGTTTTTTGGGTCTAAGTTCAACGCGTCTGGACAGTTTATAAATCAAGTTGGTACAATAATGCATTTATTGGTAGAATAGAATGCTAATTCACAGTCCAAAAGGGAATTGGTCTAAAAAAGGCGGCTTTATTTGTGAGTTACGCTATAAATCTTTATATTTTATGTTGCAATTTGTTGCGTGTGATTTTTGTGTTGTACAGACTGGGAGTGAGCTGAATCTGTTGCATGCCGGTCAAGTGGAAAATTGACATCATCGTGTGTAGAAGTTGGGTACTTTTTCTTCAATTTTAGGTTGTATAAGGGTGATATGTTCTTACGGTATTTTCACAGCACCGATCAATGTAAATTGACACTATTTTACATTACATTAACAGCGACATCAACACATAAGTTAGATATGTACTTTGATGAGCAGGGGTGGAGCAAAAATTTTACTAAAAGAAGTCAAGGGGTGTTAATGTGCAACATATATACATACAAAAAAAAGAAAAATGGCCTAGCTAGACAATGTAGTTTTTTTTTTTTTTTGATGAGCAAAGAAAAAGTAGTTTTTCAACGAAAGGGTGTCAATCCTTCAATACATGTGGATCCGCCACCGTTGATGAGATTCAAATCTAACACCTACGGAGTCCAATACCTTTACATTTATCGTTGACCACTTAATTAGGCATGACATGTGTTAAGTGATTTAACGAAGTAAGGAAAAAAAAAAATATATACATATATATATATATATATATATATATATATATAAATTTAGATTAAATTAAAAAAAAAAGTCTATGCATATATTAGTTGGTTAAACATTATGTGGATAAATTTATAGGCACAATAATCGACAATCCCTTAAAGTTGCCCACACTTTTCACTTAGATACTTCATCTTAAGCCTGTTTCATTTAAGAAGTCGAACATAAAACATGCGTGTAATTCACACGCCGGAATGACAAATAAGATGGGGACATGTGGATTTTAAAAAGAGTAAAAGAAAAATAAGAAGCCCACCCCATCCTTTCGCCATCTTCCCGGATGCCCCTACCCCCCCCCCCCCTCCCCCAAAGAGAAGAACAAAGGTACCACGCATGTCGTCTTATCCACTATTACCCCTACCATCATTCTTCAATAACATTAAGAACAAGCAGTAGACATAATAATCAGCTAACAATTTCTCTTGTCATGGATGATTAACCTCATCAGATGTCGCAGTAAATTGATTTACTAAATTCAATACCTAAGAACAAATGGGTAAACTTCATCATCCTGTTTTTTTCAATTTAGAGCAATCAATGAAAACTCAGATCTGGGAGAGGGAGAAATTTATGTCAATTTTTTTTTTGTTGAAATACCTTTCTTTTAATAATTGTTTGAAATCTTTGACAAAAAATGATTCATTGTGATCACGACCTCCTCCACCAACTTGCCGTCGGCCAGGTAGGCGTTATGTTCTCTCTCTTCTCTTCATCTTTTTCATCTTGTCTTCTCCCCACGATTTTTTCCTCATCTCCTCCATAGCTTTATCTGAGTGCGAATGATGGGAAAACTTTATCTCTTGCGACTGAATTATAATGAAGCTGTTCTTATCTTTTAAAGCGTAACTCCCACTGAAAATTTGGGAGGGCGTTTCATTGCTTTGGCTACCGACATTACAATAACTACATTATGCACAACGGCAATTCGACATAGCTGGTGAAAACTAAAACATTAAGGGATGATGGTGGACTGGTGCAGGGAGAGAGAGGCGAAGGTGGTGACCTAGACATGGTGTGCGAAAGAATATGAGGAAAAAGAAAGAGAAAAATTTTAAAAAGAAAAATTGGATCTTCCACGCTCTCAAAAATGGTGTAAAACACGCATATGCCACAACACCAGATTCTGTCCAAATGATACATTTGAGATATGGTTGACGTTCAAATGGAACAGATTTAAGATAGAGTATCTAAGTGAAAAGTGTGAACAACTTTAAAGGATTGTCGATGTATTCTGTCGAATTTATATTGGTTAGACATTGTAAAAGAGGGGGGTTTTCGCATAAAATAAATTGAGAATGTGTTAGGAACTAAATTAATTACGTAATGTCATATTATTGGTAGTACCTTTTTCTTACACGCAAACTAGGAATCGGTTTTCATATTGTTTCCCGATATAGTTCTTCTATCTCCAAAAAGAGTCATAGTCAAATTATAGCATGTCTAAATTTGGAAGACTCATACCAGTGTCGGACATCTCAATGAGGAAAGAGCATCAGAAATTAGCAAAATAAAAATTACGTCGTACTAACATTTACCATGTAGCTTTATAAGACATGGCCTAATAAGATTGCCGAGGCTAGTTAGTTTACATATTTTGATTATTTTCCATTTCGAGCTTGTTCACGCTCAGTCCAAAGTCACAAGTTGTATACGGTCAAAATCAGATGTGCCCGATTTCGCAGGCTGGATGGGTTGCTTCGTGAATAAGTTCAAAATGGACCGGGCTCGAGTCTGACGACTAAGTGCAAGACTCGAAGATCGAAGTGCTCGATGAATACCGAGGCCAAGTATGATCAACCTCGAGATAATACCGTTATGGTTTCATAACAGAAAAAGCGAGATTCCCGCATGCAATGGCCCTAAGATCATGGCGTAAATTCCGGAATGGATTTGCACTAGGCGGTTACACAGCTGTATAATAAGATTCCCTACTATAATTAGAAGTTTACCTTATTTAGGATTCCCCTACTATATAAAGGGGATCCCAATCATTTGTAACGCATCAATCATTGACAAACGAATATACATATATCACTTTCTTGCTTACTGTTCATCTGAATTGCATTGTTATTATTTAATTGTTCTTATTCATCTACCTCGAGGTTGCCATAGATCGAGGTCGAGACTCGCTTACATACTGGTTCGACTTACCTTACTCTTTAATTTATACACTTGATTTCTTAATTACCAGTTAGTATTGGATTAAATCACATATCTTTAAAACCACAATACAAGTTTAATTGTTACTCGGATCTTAGGGTAAACAGTTTGGCGCCCACCGTGGGGCTAAGGATAATAGTGATTGTTTCAGTACTGATTCTGATAACGCACGTTATTTTCACACTTCTTCTTGTCAAGAATTTTTCTTCTCAGGTTAAAACATGTCAAACTCATAAAATGCACCCGTACATGGCGATGATGGTCTTGGATTTCACGGGGAAAACAATAATGTAGTTGCTCCAGGAGCCGGTGTACCACCGATTAACCCTAGGGAAGTGCCGATTATAGAACCAGTCGATGTTAGTACGCACATTGCTTTGAATGCAGACTTAGGCGCAGACCCCGGAGGAAGTGTACGCAGGGAAGCCCAATTTGGTGGCCAAGGAACACAGGGTGTAGGAGACGGGGGAGTTAGTCTCAAGGTAATATTCGAGATGCTACAACCTCAGCAGGTTGCTATCGCTCAGCTTCAAAGTCAACATAAAACTCCGAGTGTGGTCGAACCAGAAATTACTCGTCGTACTGAGCCGGTGCCAGAAAGGTCAAACGGTAATGGATCGGGGATTGATCCTGCAATTATGAAGATGCTCGAGGAGCTCACCAAAAGAATCGAGTCAGGAGAGAAAAAAATCGAAGATAATGACATGAAAGTGGAAACATACAACTCTCGTGTTGATCAAATGCCGGGGGCACCCCCGATTTAAAAGGTTTGGATGCAAAGTAGTTCGTGAAAAAGCCATTACCTCAGACTGCGGCCCCGAAGCCCATTCCTAAGAAATTCCGTATACTGGATATACCTAAGTACAACAGAACGAGCGATCCTAATGAGCACATCACTTCGTACACATGCGGGATTAAAGGAAATGACTTAAATGATGAAGAGATCGAGTCGGTTTTGTTGAAAATATTTGGGGAAACTTTGTCAAAGGGAGCAATGATTTGGTATCACAACTTGCCTCCGAATTCCATCGACTCATTTGCTATGTTAGCAGACACCTTCGTGAAGGCGCACACGGCGTCATAAAGGTCGCAACAAGGAAATCAGACGTTTTAAAGATAAGACAGAGAGGTGATGAAATGCTAAGGGAGTTTGTATCCCGATTTCAAATGGAGAGAATGGAATTACCACCGGTCATAGATGATTGGACCGTTCAACCTTTCACCAAGGGGTTGAACAAGCGGAGTTCGATAGCGTCACGACAGTTGAAGCAAAATTTGATCGAGTATCCAGCTGTAACTTGGGGAGATGTGCATAATCGTTATCAATCGAAGATCAGGGTCGAAGACAACCAGCTGGGAGCCCCCTCGGGTTCAGTTCATCCAAATAGATTAGTAGTTAAAGCCCCGAGGATACCGATAGAGAACCAAGGTTGAATAGAAAACGGTATCAGCCATATGCCGCAGACTGAAGAAACAATTGTTCGGGGCGCAATCCTCCGCGGAACGATCGAAGAAATGATCGACGGCAAAATTCTCGGGAACTTATGAGTAAGAATGGTTTTGATAAACATACTGATCCCACGAAAGCACCTCGTTATCAGAGTATAATTTTAGTGTTAATGCATCGGGGATTGTATCGGCTATCGGAAGGATCAAAGACACTAGGTGGCCCAGACCTATACAAACTGATCCTTCTCAAAGAAAACCAAACTTGATGTGTAAATATCATGGCACACATGGACATAGGACCGAAGAACGCAGACAGCTGAGGGAGGAGGTAGCTCAATTGTTCAACGAGGGCCACCTTCGAGAGTTCCTCAGTGATCGAGCTAAGAATCACTTCAGAGAAAGAGACACCAACAGAAAAAATAAGCAGGAAGAACCGTAGCATGTAATTCATATGATCGTTGGCGGGGCCGATGTTCCACAAGGGCCTATATTCAAACGTACTAAGGTGTCGATCACCAGAGAAAAGCGGCCTCGGGGTTGTGTGCCCGAAGGCATCCTATCGTTCAATGACGAAGAAACGGAGGGCATTTCTCAGCCGCACAATGACGCCCTGGTAATTTCATTGTTAAATAAAATTCAAGTTAAACGTGTTTTAGTGGATCCGGGTAGTTCAGCAAACATAATCAGATCGAGGGTCGTAGAGCAGTTCGGCCTGCAGGACTAAATTGTGCCTGCATCTCGAGTCCTAAAAGGCTTCAACATGTTAAGTAAAACAACGAAGGGGGAGATAATCCTACCAGTAAACATGGCCGGGACCATCCAAGATACAAAATTCCATGTTATCGAAGGCTACATGAGATATAATGCACTACTCAGGAGGCCATGGATCCACAACATGAGGGCAGTACCGTCGACCCTTCATCAAATGATGAAATTCCCGACAATGGATGGTGTGAAAACAGTTTACGGGGAACAATATGCTGCAAAGGAAATGTTTGCAGCCGACGAGGTGAAGCCGATATCAGCACTTTCGACCTTAGAAAAATCGAGCACCAAAGATATGCAGATGGATAAATAGCAATCACCGTCCCCAGCCTCGACCGAATCGGAGAAATAGGTAACCGAAGAAGAAGAAGAGGATTTCCTTACTCCTCGAACATTCATCATTCCCGAAGAATCAAATCCAACCAAGTCAACGGTCAAAGAGCTGGAATATGTTATACTGATCGAGTACATGTCCGAGCGAAAGGTATACCTGGGAACGGGGTTAACCCCCGAACTCAGGGAAAAACTCATTCAATTTCTTATCGATAACATGGATTGTTTTGCTTGGTCCCATTTAGACATGATAGGGATCCCATTGGAAATAACACCACACCGGCTAAACCTCGACCCCAGATTCAAACCGGTGAAGCAAAAGAGAAGGCCCCAGTCCGAGATGAAGCATTCATTCATAAAGGATGAGGTAACCAAACTCCTTAAAATAGGGTCCATTCGGGAGGTAAAATACCCTGAATGGTTAGCCAATGTAGTTGTAGTCCCTAAAAAAGGGAACAAACTTAGAATGTGCGTAGATGACAAGGATTTAAACAAGGCATGCCCTAAAGACTCTTTTCCACTGCCTAACATCAATCGCATGATCGATGCCACGGCTGGCCACGAGATCCTTACCTTTCTCGATGCCTATTACGGGTACAATCAAATTCAGATGAACTCGGAAGACCAGGAGAAGACCTCGTTTATCACCAAGTATGGAACATACTGTTACAATGTAATGCCCTTCGGGCTAAAAAACGCAGGAGCTACTTACCAACGCCTAGTAAATAAGATGTTCGAAGAACAAATAGGTAAGTCAATGGAAGTTTATATTGACGACATACTAGTTAAGTCCCTGCGTGCAGAGGACCATTTGACTCATTTGCAGGAGACATTCGGAAACTTGAGGAAGTACAACATGAAACTTATCCCTGAAAAATGTGCCTCTGGGGTCGGCTCGAGCAAATTCCTCGGCTTCATGGTATCAAATAGGGGAATCGAAATCAACCCCGATAAGATTAAGGCCATCGAGGATATCGCCATCGTCGACAGTGTGAAAGCCGTACAAAGGCTTACCGGACGGATAGCTGCCTTGGGCCGATTCATTTCGAGGTCATCAGATCGAAGCCACAGGTTCTTTTCCTTACTGAAAAAGAAAAATGATTTCGCATGGACCCCGGAATGTCAACAAGCATTGGAGGAATTGAAGCGATACTTATTGAGCCTACCTCTGCTCCACACTACGAAGGTAGAAGAGAAGTTGTACTTATACTTGGCAGTGTCGGAAATAGTGCTAAGTGGTGTACTAGTTCGAGAAGAGAAAGGTACGCAGTTTCTTGTTTATTACATAACTCGGACCTTAGGAGATGCTGAAACTAGGTATCCACACTTAGAGAAATTGGCACTTGCATTAATAAGCGCATCTAGAAAGTCAAAGCCATATTTCCAGTGTCATCCCATATACGTGATAACCACTTATCCTCTCCGAAATGTTTTGCACAAGCCCGAGTTATCGGGCCGATTGGCCAAGTGGGCCGTCAAACTTGGCGGGTATGATATCGAATATCAATCCCGAACGGCCATCAAGTCTCAAATTTTATCAGATTTCGTGGCCGATTTTACGCCAACCCTCGTACACGAAGTGGAAAAGGAACTTTTATTAAAATCGGGTACATCATGGGGGGTATAGACCCTCTTCACGGACGGTGCCTCGAATGTGAAAGGGTCCGGGCTTGGCATTGTTTTGAAGCCGCCCACATGTAACACTATTAGAAAATCTATCAAAACTTCTAGGTTGACTAACAATGAGGCCGAGTATGAGGCCGTGATTGCAGGCCTCGAGCTAGCTAAAAGCTTGGGGCCAGAAGTCATTGAAGCCAAGTGCGATTCTTTATTGGTGGTGAACCAAGTAAACAAAAGCTTCGAAGTTCGAGAGGATAGGATGCAAAGGTATTTGGACAAGCTACAAGTAAGCTTGCACCGCTTCAAGAAGTGGACTCTAGACCATGTACCTCGAGAAGAAAACAGTGAGGCTGATGCACTGCAAACTTGGGGTCATCGATCGAAGAAGATGATATTATCCCGAGGACTGCCATCCAATTATCGAGATCTGTGGTCGAGGAGGGTCATGCCGAGATAAATTCTACAAGTTGGACTTGGGATTGGAGGAATAAGTATATTGAGTATTTAAAAAATGGAAAACTCCGATCGGAGCATAAAGAGTCAAGGGCCATACGAACCAAGGCTGCTCGATTCACATTGGATGAAGATGGAACGCTATACAGAAGGACGTTCGATGGACCATTGGCGATATATTTAGGGTCGGGGGACACCGATTATGTTTTACGAAAGATCCACGAGGGCACTTGTGGAAACCACTCCGGCGTCGAGTCTTTAATTCGCAAAATTGTTACAGGGTATTACTGGGATAGCATGGAAAAGGACACTAAGGAGTTTGTTAGAAAATGTGATAAATGTCAAAGGTTTGCATCGATGATTCATCAGCCCGGAGAGCAACTTCATTCAGTCCTGTCTCCATGGCCTTTAATGAAATGGGGAATGGACATCATCGTCCCTCTACCAATGGCCCAAGGTAAAGCTAAATTCATTTTATTTATGACTGACTACTTTTCTAAATGGGTGGAAGCATAGGCCTTCGAGAAGGTCAGAGAAAAAGAAGTTATAGACTTCATCTGGGATCACATCGTGTGTCGATTCGGGATACCTACCGAAATCGTATACGACAATGAGAAGCAATTCATCGACAACAAGGTAACAGAGTTCCTCGAAGCACACAAAATAAAAAGGATCTTATCAACGTTGTATCACCTGAGCGGAAACGGACAAGCCGAATCGACAACAAGACTATCATTCAAACCTTGAAGAAAGGGTTGAACGACACTAAAGGGAAATAGAGAGAAGTTCTACCCGAGGTTCTTTGGGCATATCGAATGACATCGAAGTCCAGCACAGGGGCAACCCCGTTCTCTTTAGTATATGGCTCCGAGGCCTTAATTCCAGTCGAGGTCGGAAAACCCAGTGCCAGATTTCGACATGCATCGGAGGAATCAAATCACGAGGCTATGAATACTAGCCTCGACCTATTAGATGAAAAATGAGAAGTTGCACTTGTTCGAATGCTGCACAGAAGCAAAGAATCGAGAGATAACAATAGAAGAACCAACCTTCGCCACTTTGGAATCGGGGACTTAATTCTAAGGAAAGTCGCCCTCAATACTCGAGACCCGAATGAAGGGAAACTAGGCCCGAATTGGGAAGGACCATATCGAGTCATCAGAGTCATCGGAAAAGGATCTTACAAAATTGGCACGATGGAAGGCGAACAATTGCCAAACAATTGGAATGTATCACTACTCAAACGATATTATTGCTGAGGTATGACCTTCTCCCTTTTTCCATTTATATTTGATACTAACTTATTGCAGGGGTTCGATCGAAGACGTCGAGAGAACCCTTCTACACGAAGACCTTAGGTTTTAAAGCACGCGTTGCACTCTTTTTTCCTTAGATCGGGTTTTATCCCAAATGGGTTTTCAGGCAAGGGTTTTAACGGGCAACAACTATGTGCTACCTAAGGAGAATTCAACAGTATCCAAGGCTTCTTTTCAATCAACCTCGAATACTGGGGGGCATCACCCTCGGAGGTTGTATTTTCGAGAAAAATACTTCGCGCCAAAGAGGGTCTCGACGGGAAAACTTTGTAATGGGCCAAATGGTCGGATGAACCATGTCCATATAGAATAGTCGAACCCCGATGGAAAAACATGTACGCATGTATGAATTATTCAAAGAAGCATTTTTTCTATATCAAACACTTTGTGTCTCAAAGAAATTTGCTACTATACGAGCTCCATACTTGTGATTCTGTAAAAAATGGCTCAAGGGCCAAAATGCAAATACACCTCGAATACTCGAGAACTGTCATCGACAGTCAACACATTCGAGTTATCTAAACTCGGATTCATAAGACCTCAAAGAGGCGCCCCTTGACGTAAAGGCCAAGACCATCATACTCGGGGATTGACATTTCGAACAAGTTCAAAATGTTATCGGGAAATAAGTCCAAGAGGCACACCCGAAGGCTACGACCATATTAAAGGCTACAGCCGAAATAAAGGCTACGGCCGAAATAACGCAGCTCGGAGACGTCCGAATCCTGCAATAAAAACAGGCCTTCGAATTCTCTGAAAACCGGTTAATAAAGGCTACCCTCGGCAAAATAATCAAAGGGCTTTGATTAAATCAGCCCTCGAAAAACCTTAAGAGGTATCGAATTATTCAAATACAAACTTGTGCTAAGGCACAAAAGATAAGGGTTTTGATCGACACTAAACCCTCAAAAAACCCAATGGGTAAAAATGCATGCCAAGCATAAAGAAGTTTTTACTTAGTCTTTTAACCCGAAAAGGGGAAATAATAGCCATCTCTTAGAGGCCATAATGGCCCGATCTGTAAAAGCCTAAGGGCCAATACACTTAGGGTTCGAGATCATGTTCTCACCCGATCCGAATTCAAGTGTTCGATTATCCCGAGCCCAAATACGCAATAACTTGATTATGGCTCGGGGACTCACCATTGTCCGGCACGAGCCCTTAAGGGTCTATGCCCCAAAGTTCGAACCTCATTCGAACTCGACTACGGCAACTTCAAGGAAGCCATCCGAGACAAAATCTCAAACACACCGTTTAAAGAATGAAATTATTGCGAGAATTTTGTAAGGCAAGAAACATTGAGAGCACATTCAAGAAAAATTTTCTTTTATATACTTGAAAAGGATATGTACAAGAAACCGATAAGAGGTCTCACAAAAAGATACAAAAAAAATCCTATCTATGTCCGGGGCTGGTTTCTCCCTAGGGAGCAGCTTCCTCTTTGGGGCCCTCTTCATTGTTAGATCCGCCTTGGCTGCCTTCATCATCATCATCTTCGGAGGAGGAGACGAGAAATCTAGCATCAGCCTCGAGCGCCTTTGCTTGAGCTATCTCTTCAGTAAGGTCGAAACCTCGAGCGTGGATTTCTTCGAGGGGCTCCCTCCGATATTGGCACTTGGCCAAATCATTACTCCATTTCTCCCGGTCGGAGGCTTCCCTTAGCTCCATTTGAGCAGCCTCGGCATCTCGACCTCAGCCCTGGCCTCTGCAAGCTTAACCTCGAGTTCGTCGATCTTTTTGACCTGGGCCAAACTTTTCTCCTTAGCACCTCGGAGTTGGGTCTCAGCCGATGCCAGTTTGGCTAAAGTGGCCTCCTTCTCCGTAGCAAGGCGGTCCATATTCTCCTTCCACCGGTTGCAGTTGTCCTTGACCTGATTGACCTCTCCTCGAAGAAGCTCGATCCTATCCAGTTTTTGTTGCAGCTAAGACACTAAAGTGTTAGCCTCCACAGTTGGGTCGAGTAGACCATACTCTTTCAAAATGACAGTTACCTGGTTGTCTAGCTCGGCCTCATTTTTATGAGCCTTGGCCAGGTCTGCCCGAAGGTCCTTGAGCTCCTCCTCCTTTTGACTGCAAAGGAGCTTCAGGGCCTTCCTTTCATCCGAGGTCTTCTGGAGCTCGGCCTCGCATTGGCTCAGGTCAGTCCTGAACCTGGTGAAAGCCTACACAGAAAAAAGGGAAATCAGTTATGGAAAAGAGAGAAGAAGAAAAATGAAATTGCAATAATAGAAATCAATGCTTACTTGAGAGAAAAGGCGTTGAGCCTCTTCGAAAAGAGTAGATGAGTCGTTGAGGTCGGCGGCATCATCGACCCCGGTAAAGCAATCCCAGAAAGGATCTTCTTCACTGGGGACTCCGCTTAAGTCGGGCATGTACAGTGCTCGAGCCTCTCTTATGGCCTCCTCAGAATAAGCCGGTAGAGGAGGAGAGTGACCTATTGTCATGGCCCCGAGCAAATCACTCGGGGCGCTCTATTCTGCTCTGGGGATTTCGGATCCTGCCCCCTTTGATGTGTTTGTTGATGGTCGAGGAGCAATCTCGATCTCGGGTGGTTCACAGGTTTTGCCCGCGTCTTTCTTCGTAGCCTCCTCACCACGAGGCAGGGCCTCCGGTTTGGAGGGCTTGGCGGCTTCGGCTAGTTTCCTGGCTCGGATCACCAGCGCCGATTCTTCGGCCTCGTCTTCTTCTTTATCATTCAGCTGGTGGACTGAGTCTATGTCCACGTAGATGAGGTTCCTCCTGCGTCTTCGAGTAGGACCCCTTCCATCTTGGGGTCTTCGGGCTTCGAAATACTTTTTCTCTTATTATCTTTCCCCGATTTTGGAATCAGGGACTCGGACTCCTCCCCGGGCGCGGCTGGCCTCATTTCAGAGACATCTCCCATGCCTACATGAATGAAAATTAGGTATGAGTAAAGTAACATCCAGTAAAGGGGAAAGCATCAAAAACTTGCGAGAAGAACTTACCATAGTGTTTGGCTTCCCATCTGCCCCTCGCCAAGTCACGCCATCGACACTCGTCATACGAGGAGGTCGCTGCTACTTTACGGACCCAGTCTTCGAGGTCGGCGACCGCATGTGGCATCCAAGCAACCGCTGTAAAAAAAAGTGAAGGCATCACGCAATGCGAAAACGGAATACAAAAAGCTACTGGAAAAAAAAACTTCACTTACGATCGGGGTTCCACTTCTCTGGGAATGGCATTTTCTCCTCTGGGATGACGTCACGGGTCCTCACTCGAACGAACCGGCTCATCCAGCCCCGGTCCTTATCCTCGTCATTGCTAGCAAAGAAGGCCTTGGTCGACCGGCGTTGGAGCTTGATCAACCCTCGGAAAAGCTGAGGCCGATACAATCGGATAAGGTGATTGAGAGCGAACTCTAGCCCCTCGGCCTTGCTGGAGAAATAGTGAAGCATGATCACTATATGCCGGAAAGAGGCGTGGATTGGGGCCATTTTTTTCTTCACCTTTCAACTAGGAAATACAATATGACGTAACCTCTAGAATCAAATATCCTCCAATAAATCAATTCGATTTTTTTTTTTTTAAAAGCTACAGATTTGGACTCAAAGAAGCAGCCATGGAGGTCACAAAATTATCCCTCCAAACACGTAACATTCAACAGCCAATTTTAGGAACAAGCACAACAATTCAATCCCACAAATTATAGCTCTCGATTGCGAAGCAGCCAAATCCAACAATTATTTTCAAACACCAATATTTCTTCAAATTTCACACCCAAACTTTTCAAACCAATGAACCCAGTTTGCTTCGATTTCTATTCATGGGTTCGGTTTTCAAACAACCCAAATAATGAAATTCGAAATTTTTCAGATCTAAAGATGCGAAACAATGAACTCAACAGTGACTTGAACCAAGGAACAAACTGTGAAACTATTTTTAGGATTTTCTGATTTTGCAATTTCTTTTATTATAATTTTTTAAAATATGAAATAGTGCAATAAACAAGGAATTTGTAGAAACAAATCCTTAGCCTATGCTTTGATACCAAGATGATACGAACGCGGAAGCAACAATAACAAGAACACAAATAAAAGCGAGAAAGATAGAATTGAGCAAAGAACTAACTAGGGAAATTGAAGAACACTTGAAATCAAACACAAATACCCTTCAATTTAAATCCTAATCAACCCTAAACTATAGGATAACCCTCAAGGGAATGAATCCCCATAAACGCCACCTTAAAGGTTTTCAATCAATAATGGATTCATCCATAATACTCACTCAAGGAGTTTATAATATCAATATCAAAATAAGCTAACCCTCAAATGAGAGCCTTAAGAGCTATTTATACTAGGGAGCTAAATATTACAAATATAGCCAACAAATGTAATATAGTCTTTAATTGTTGGCGAAATTATATATGTAGCCGCCCTGTTATGGAAGTAGCCTCCAAGGCTCGATGACTATCTAGATTGTATCACTCATGTTGATGGTGCCACATAACAATTGGTATCAGAGCAGCACGACGCTCAAAACTCAGACGAAAGGAAACATTTTGACGTTAACTAGTGTGGATATCATGGTTAGCCGTCAGAAAAACAATACATAGCACATTGTGAATATCGAAGAGGTTGTTGAGGAGTTAAGGGACCTCGAGAGTCCATAGTCCCTAATTTGAAGTCTACCTTGGATGAATTCATAATATTAAAAAAGAATATCTTTCAATAACTGTACCAGTCTAAGAAACTAAAATAAAAAGTTTCCTATAAATTTTACCTTTTTCACATGTACGCGTGGAGAACGTGCTGGATTGGAAATGGATTTTATTAGTAAAATCTATAATTAATTAACAAATATGACGGCTTTGAGGTTCAAACATTTCATTTATCTTATTGGAAACGTGAGTAAAAGTATAGTAAGTGAGGAAGAAAGAAAAGTCAGCAATTTGGCCCAGTCAACTACTCTTGGCTTAGGAAGACACATCCTTTCTTAATTATGGCCTTTGACCTTTCTAATAATATTGGTTAATTAGTAGTACTAATTTACTATATTATCCTTCTAATTTGACCCAACTAGAAAAGTTGACTTTTGCTCTGGTGGACTTCTGGCAATTCTGCACACTAATGGAGACAAAGTAAAACTTTTCAGTATTTTCTTGCTTTATTTGATCATATTGTTTTCCATTTAATATTTGTTTATCCGCTAATATTCATGAGTTATTTGAATATAAGTCCTAACAAGTAAGATGTTTGAATGAGCTTCGAATCGAAATGTCACACTTCATCTTTTTTTCCTTTTCGAAAGTTTGCTTAATTTACATCTAGTGTTTGTTAGTATAACCTTTTTTTAAGCTTTACCACAAACATATATGTCAGTGTAAGGATAAATTGTAAACTAGATAAGTGTACTAATTGTCAGCCTAACTTATAATCACAAGGATAAATATTCAAGGGAAAATCAGGGGCAACCTGGACTTAATGCTTAGTTATGGCTCTTTATCTCCTGCCCTCCCAACCTCATCTTCTTGCTAATGGTGACAAAATCTTATATTAGCTCCTACTCAAGTGAAGTGTATTATATATAAGTCATCATAATTACATATTGAAGTGCTGAAAAGCATATTATAAGTGTTGAAATTGATTTTTTAAATAAGCATTTACGTATTTGGAAATACGTGCTGAAACCGATAATAAGCAGTTGGTAGAAAAGTGCCAATAAGATATTTTTTATTAAAATGGCTAAAATATCCTTAAAAATTTTACAAAAAAAAAAAATTAAATGAGTTAAAAAGTTTCTTTATAAAGAAAGGATGAACAACAAATATGGAATGAAGAGAAAGTTAAAAATTTATTTCGGGAAAATATTTTGTGAATTAAAAACTATTATTGAGCATAAACTAGTAAAAACCTTGGTCAATCTAAAAGTGTTTATAAATTGAAAAGTCATAAGATGGGGGTGACCAACTTATAACTTATGATTAATTTTAACTTATAAGCACTAGGCTTATAAGCATGTTGGAAGATCCAAAAATTTTTGCTCATTGATCTTTTTATTCAGCAACAATCATAATTATTTATGGGGTATATGAGAAATAGAGTCAAAATTGCCATCTTTGAGACTCATCTTGCTTACTTCATTCAGAAAATGGTACCTTCCTCGGCTTGAGCAAGCTCACGGACTCACGGTTATGACTTATGTGGTGCAGCCATTCCTTCTCTCAACTGAGTCAGTACATATACCTTCGCTGCCAATTTGTCAGCATCTCAAACTTTTCTGCTTCAACCTATCACCAATATCTTTCAGGTGACTTTTCACTCCCTTGTACAAAGTCGGGACAGTACAACAACAACAATAACAACAATAATAATATACTCAATATAATTTCACAAGTGAGGTTTAAAATGGGTAGTGTATAAGCAGACCTTACCCCTACCTTGTGGAGGTAGAAAGACTGTTTCCGAAGACCCTCGGCTCAAGGACAAAATGAAATGGAATCGTAGAAATAAACAGTCGCAACAATATAGTAAAATAATGGAAACAAAAGAAATAACGAAGTAAAAATATAACTCTACCAAAAAAAAAAAAAATGAACAAGCAAATGACATCACCTGAAAACCTTCACTATCTATTCCTAGATATTTATTGTTTGGTTTAGATTATCAAACAATCAAACAAACAATCGCACCGAGGTACCCGCATCTCCTATTATTACATTACATGTACCGAATAACCCTGTCTATCAAGGTTATGTGAATTGGAAGAAACCACTTAACTTAGGAAGAAATCATTCCGAGCTTTATCGACCGCCAGACCATACCCTTCAGTCCATTTTTCTCAAAACTGTTCTGGATTATCTAACTAAATGCTTATTTAATTTTATCAATAAATTAAATAACCAATTCTTTCGAAAAAGTTCTATAAGCAGTATTAAAACTAACTTTCCTCGTAAATTAACCATAACAATAATAGTGATAATTAATCCAATATTGATAAAAACTGATAAGCCAACTAAAATAATCCAATGCAAATAGGCATTTCTGCACTCGTGTACTCAAATATGTAGATCTAAGTCAAGTGTTACCTCCAAGGGAATCCTTAGACTTCATATCCATATTGTCCGCCGATTAACCTATTTTCTATTCGTATTAAATATGAGTTGGGTCAAATAATTTATCCGTTTTTACATTACTTATTTTCGACCCACTCATATCCGATCCGATACGTCCGTTTGCCACCCCTAGTATTACCAACTAATTAGTTATCAGCTGGAACCACTGGCACAAATTCATATAGCAGACTGTAGCTCATATTCATGGTTAACATTCAATTCATTAGCTACTTCCAAAGAACCCAAGCAACAAATATATAAGTTCAAAATAAGCAATAACAAAAAGTTTGATAGAAAGCAAGATTTTTGAAGCAAGAACTTATAAATTTTAGTAAGAGCATGTTTATTTAGTATATCTTTTTTTTTATTTCTCACCCGATATCCGATACCCATATTGGGGCCCGACTAATCCGGATTCGCGCCGGGAAGTCCCACATTGGGGGTAAAGCGCTCCCTAACAAAGGCAACTCCATACCCAGGGGCTCGAACTCGAGACCTCTGGTTAAGGGTGAAGGAATACTTACCACTCCACCACAACCCTTGTTGGTGTTTATTTAGTATATCTATGTAAAAGTCCCCTTAGACAAATATGCCAAAGGTTATCCTCTCTCTATATGTTTTCCCTTCGACAAGCTCATTACTTCTTTTAATTAAGTGTATGTTTTTTCCGAGAAATATTACTAAACTAGTATATGTGCTGGCGCTTTGCGCGATTATGAAAAAAATAAGAATATAATTAAATAGTAATATTATAATTTCTATAGACAAATGATGTTCTAATAAACCATGTTTACATAATTTTACCATCTTTTCATAATTCTTTTAAAACTTATATGATAAAATTTTCGATGGAAAAAAATCTTTCCATGAATGATTCTTCTAGATCCTATATAAATATTTTTGACGGAACTGAATTTGTGGTTGCAGGTTAAATTTTGAGATAATTCGTGATTTAAAATCATTTAGAATAATATATGTGACTTGAGTTAGGGAAAAACAAAATTTTAAAAAACTAATGAAAAAGAGAATAAAATGATAAGGGTGTTATAAAATAAAGACTATAAAGTAAAGAAACGTATAGAGAGAAACTGATATATTATTCGAATTCAATCTGATGTACATAATGAACTGAAATCTCTTCTATTTATATAAGAAAGGAAGTTGCTGTGTAAGCTGCTAGTGCAAGCTGCTGTGTGAGCTGCTACTGCAAGTTGCTGTGTAAGCTGCTACTGCAAGTTGCTGTGTAAGCTGCTATTATACCAGATATGGATAATCTTCTACTAGGGGCAATGATTATCCATAACGGAGTACTGAAAGGATAAGCTCATTGTACCCGATATGGATAATCTTCTACCGGGGGTAATGTTTATCTATAACCGGGTACCGAAGTGATAAGCTTATTATACCCGATATGTATAATCTTCTACCGGGGGTAACGTTTATCCATAACCGGGTACCGAAGTGATAAGCTTCTTCAGGAAGCTTATTTCCAATAGAGTACTCAATAGATAAACATATTTACGGCGGAGTCCCATATGGATAAGCTTCTTCAGGAAGCTTATTTACAACGGAGTACTAAATGAACATCCATAATATAATACATTTATAACTCTCCCCCTTGGATGTTCATAAAAAGATAATGTGCCTCATTAAAACCTTACTAGGAAAAACCCTGTGGGAAAAAATTCTAGTGAAGGAAAAAGAGTACACATATTTAGTAATACGCATTGCTAGGTGCCTCATTAAAAACCTTATAGGGAAAACCCTATAGGAAAAAACCTTAGTAAGGAAAAAAGAGTGCATCGCGTATTTTACTCCCCCTGATAAAAACCTTATTTCAAATATTTGAGTCTCCGCATTCTAATCTTGTATCTGCATAACCAATACGATCTGCACCACCTTTGTTAGCATTAGCAAGATACATATAGCAATTGCACTGAGATAGAGTATTTCAGGACCAATGAGTTCTTCATCCTCTTCTGGAGGTCGGAATGGATCTTTATTCACTTCAAGTGATCGAACACCCATCGGTGTACTTAATGGGTGCGCTTTGTCCATGTAAAAGCGTTTAAAGACCCTTTCTATATAGGCAAATTGATGGACAAAGATCTCGTCTGCTAAATATTCAATTTGCAGACCAAGACAAATTTTTATTTTTCCAAGTTATTCCATCTCAAATTCTTTCTTAAGATATTCAATTGCCTTTTGGAGCTCTTCTAGAGTTCTAACAAGATTTATGTCATCAACATAAACAAAAAGTGTAATAAATTTTGATGATAATTTTTTTTTTATAAAATAACATGGACAAATAACATCATTTATGTAACTTTCTTTCAGCAAATATTCACTGAGGTGATTATATCACATGCACCCAGATTGATTTAAATCGTACAAAGATCTTTATAATTTGATCGAGTACATTTATCAAGACTTTGAATTATATGCTTGAAGAATTTTAAATCCTTCAGGGATCTTCATATAGATTTAATCAAATAAGTCATATAGGTTATAACTCGCATTTAAATGGCATGACATCTTCAGGTGTCTGGACTACTGGTCCGATCCTCACAATATTTCACAATATTGTGCACTATATTGTATCAAATATATCCTCGACGATCATTTTGTATTGGTTCCTAAGCGACATAACTTGTTGAGATCTCATAACTTTCTTTATTTTCAGGTACCTGAACTTCTTCTGGAGTTTCATGAAATATTATGTCGTGGGCTCTTCTAGAGCTTATTTTCTCCTCAATATGATCATTTTGATCATTTGCTCCTATCATTTTTCAAGGATTATCACCTTTGGAACCGATCGATTTACTACGCTTCATGCGTGTAGTAAACTTTATCCTTCAGGGACTTTAATTATAATAGGAGCATTTGCAGCTGAAATATGATATTTAATTTTGGATCAGCAAATGCTTCTGGCATTCGACTTGAATTATCTTCTAAGTAAGGATCATATTAATGATAATTCGATTCATATATCATATTTTTCAGCTGTTTATTCCATCCCCCAAATGTTAGAAAAACTAACATATATCCCCAATCATCTTTGGGAAACATATCTTTGTGTATTATGGTAGAGAAATTAATCATATACCACGCAATAAAAGATAGTAAAAATATTTGGTTTCTGATCCTAAACCAATTGTGAAGGGAGGACTTATCATATATTGTTGGTCTGATGCATACAAGTGCTGCTATATGCAATTTAGAAAATCTTAGACCAACACATGAAGCTTTGTTCTGATAAGCAATGGTTTAGCCATTAATAGGAGGTATATTCAATGCTAAACCAGCTTGGATATAAACCAACATTATCAAGATGAACTGTCTTGATTTCATAATCTGAAAATTATGCTCTTAATAGAGAAAAGCAATTCCAAATGCCAAACTGTAGGTTAACAATAACTACACATGTAACCATCTCATATATGCATCTATAAGTGGTTCACATGATAGGTGAACGGGCCCATATTCACCTTTTATATATTTCAGAATCAGGGGTCTTAGTCCCAACTTTAGCTGGTATAATCAATTTATTATGAGAACAAGCAACACATGAGAATTCCTGAAGAATCTTCTAGTTTTTCAGTATATGCTTATCTGAATTCTCAAATAGCTCATTTAAAAATGGAAAATGAAAACTTCAAGTTTATCACGGCATGTGCTATCTCTTAGTAAACTTCTGGTTTACTATGGCATAAACTTTTGCATTAGTAAACTTCTGATTTATTGTGGCTACTTTTCTATCAGCGAATTTCTAATTTACTGTAGCTACTTTTGCCTCCGTAAAACTTCTGATTTACTGTGACTGCTTTTGCTTTAGTAAACTTCTGGTTTACTGTGATACATGATATAGTACAAATTAAAGAATAAGGCGGATAAAATCTCACATACATATTATTTTACCCCCTATGATTGTGGAAACATGAAGATTATCAATCTTCCAATCATTTGTAATCTCAATATGATAGCCATTTGTATTAGTAAACTTCAGGTTTACTACAACATATGTTTTGACCATAATCATATAATATGAATGACATATTTGTACATAAGCTCTTCGACAGCCTTCAAATTGTCCACAATCTAATATTTATCGGACACTACCGGTGTCATGTGTCTTCTACACAAACAGTTAGCTCTTCAGGAACTTTTGATAAATTTTGTACTACCAAATATTGCTCAGACATTTCTGGTGTTATGAGAGAAAATTATAAACAAATGAATAATAGAAAGACAATACTAAATTTATAAATGTAAAAGATTAAGAATTTCAGTGTTTCTACCACCAACTTTATGACAAATATCTCCTTCAGGGAGAAACACCATTAAGATCTGAATATTTTATATCAAATTCGCAACCACATAGTCATTACATCCTTCAGGAAAAGATACATGAATTGTTATTTTCTTCGGGGAACTCGATAACTAACCATAACATATTAATGTGGTTGTAGTAGAAAGCATTCTACAAGAATGCTTTTGCCTTAGAATGATACTTAAAAAACTATTCAAGATGTTATACGTACAACAGGTATGTGCGGTAATGATCTTATGCCACAAAAATAATATTTATATCCTCTGTTATTCTAGCTCTGCAGGAGGTGAGTTGTAAAATTTCATCAATCACTCCAGGGAATGAAAATGTGCTTCAAAAATAACTTTGAATAGTTTATTATTTTATTTAAGCACAGAAAGACACAGTTTCATAATATTTTCCTACTTCAGGAGAAAATTCAATTGTTTTACTACGTCAGGAGCAAATTTAAAATACGAAATATTGAATATATATATATATATATATATATATATATATATATATATATATTTATATATTCTCCCAATCATATTATCTCTTCTGGAGGTGAATTGTAATATATTTACATCAAGAGCGCGTTCATATTTTATTAATATTATCACATTTACTTCAGGGAATGCATTAATATTTATCAAAAATTCTCATCCTTCAGGGAAAGGAACATAATTATCTGAACGTGCAATAACCACATTAAATTGTGATTCCGTCTGACCTCTTTTAATATATTTGCTACTTCAGGAGCAAATCGAGTTAAGTATGTAATATAGAGAAATTTTCTCTATCTTATCTTCATTGTAACCCTAGCAAGCCTAAATTATCACTTCTGGTGGTCATAGGCATATACAACTTCTGGTGGTTAACAAAATTTAGTTACAATGAGATATACAAAATATAACCACTTCTGGTGGTTGTATATTTCTTGCAAACTCTCCTGGAGTTTAAGTGGATCTAACGATGTTATCCACTTTGTAACCCTTTATTAAGATAATACGGATAAAAAATACCAAAATAGGTACTGTATACGTAGCATATAACCAAGCAAGCGATGATAAAGATATTAAACAAAATATAAGCAATTACTACTGCCAAGAAGAAAAATTCACCACCTCAAGGATATAATATACTTTATGATGCTCGGAATGAACAAGAACTAACCACAGACATTGCTTACACGTATCATTTTGTCGAAATAATCAGAAATGATTGTTTGCCAAAAAGGTCCCGCGGGGGCAGTGCCTTCAACAACAAAGAATAGTTGTTTTTCCATCATGTGTGCTTTGCCAAAGATTCTGCAAATTGATTGTTTGTTCTCCGGGCGAGGTTCTCGTTCTCACTTCCGCTTTTCAATTCTTCACTCTCTTTAATTCCCTTTATTCGCTTTTGCCTAATTTCTAATTGCGGCTCCAACTGACTTGCTTTTCTTTGTTTTAGTAATAGCCTTTTTCAGCTTCGAGCTCATTTTTATACTCAGTTAGTTAGAGTTTTGTACTGATAACGTGTTATAAAATAAAGACTATAAAGTAAAGACATGTATAGAGAGAAACTGATATATTATTCGAATTCAAACTGATGTACATAATGAACTGAAATCTCTTCTATTTATAGAAGAAAGGAAGCTGCTGTGTAAGCTGCTACTGCAAGCTGCTACTGTAAGCTGCTGTGTAAGCTGCTATTATACCAGATATGGATAATCTTCTACTAGGGGCAATGATTTTCCATAACAGAGTACTGAAAGGATAAGCTCATTGTGCCCGGTATGGATAATCTTCTACCGGGGGTAATGTTTATCTATAACAGGGTACCGAAGTGATAAGCTTATTATACCCGGTATGGATAATCTTCTACCTGGGATAATGTTTATCTATAACCGGGTACCGAAGTGATAAGCTTCTTCAGGAAGCTTATTTCCAATAGAGTACTCAATAGATAAACATATTTACGGCGGAGTCCCATATGGATAAGCTTCTTCAGGAACCTTATTTACAACGGAGTACTAAATAAACATCCATAATATAATATATTTATAACAAAGGGAATGTAAATCTAAGATGTCGCTTGCTATTTTTTCTTTCTCTAATTTCTTGATATTTTATTTTTTACAGTTAATCGGTCACACCTATCTTTCAAAAATTTGACAGTTTTTCAATTCCTTCGAATAAACATTAATCAAAAAAAAAAAAAAAAAGGGCAGCCACCACCTGACTTGGAAGAGATGATCAGAAGGAACAAATTTGCACCCCTGAGAATACAGGAGGAGCCACCTGACAGAGATGAAAGGAATGAGCAAACAGAAGGGGTTATCAAAGGGCCTACTCCACCAACCATTCCACCTATATGATTTTTAGCACATGGAACATTAGAGGACTTAACAAGTCCTTTAAACAAAGAGAGTTTAAAGACTTTCTAATGAATAATAAGATAGACATGGTTGGATGCTTGGAAACAAGAGTTAAACAAAGAAGAGCTAAGAAGATCCAAGCAAAGTTTGGGAGAGATTGGAGAGTTGTGGATAATTATTCTGCAGCACCTAATGGTAGGATCTGGTTAGCATGGAAAGAAAATGCAATAAGAATGCAGGTAGTGTATACATCAGCACAGATCATACATTGTCATATACAGGACAGACACTCTGAATTTCAGAGTAATGTCACTGTGGTGTATGGACTGCATAGTATCAAAAGATAAGTTTATAAATTATTTAAATATTTGTCCGACATCCCTAAGTTAAATGAGATATTCAGACGCATACAAAGTTGATCATACATCAAACAATAAAATAAAAAAATATACTTACTCCCACTAAACTTGTGGTGTACAAAATAATTTATAAGATTTATCTCGAAATCAAATAAAACAATAACTCTATTAAATTAGTAATACTATTAATGAGACACTTTTTTAAGTCTATAGATGATTTTCTTTATTGAAATCTATTCTTCATGTTGTAGAGTTTGTTCTTTAGGAGTACTTCTTGAAGGACGGGTTAAATGATATTGTCTTTGATCAGAATTTGCTTCTTGAATAATGTCACATATAGAAAGTTGTTTTTATTTTTTTACAATAATAATTAGAGGAATATGAATATGTTCCTCTTCAAAGACAGTGTCCTTAACTCCCCCCCTCCCCCTTCCCCTCCGCAAACTGAACATCATCAAAGAACCTCACGTTATTGGGAAACGTAGCCTTAGTAGTGGGATAAAAATTCTGAAAAATTAAGGGGATAGAAAATTTTATTGGACAATATTCTCTTAATTCTCCTATAGAGATATGACATAATCTCCATAAAAAAGCTAAGTACTGGATAGTTAATTATCTCTTATTACCACTTATGTTAACATGCAAGGTTCATCGAAAGAAGCAATCATATCAAATAAGTATAGATTATTGTAACATGATAAAGAACCGTGACCAACCAATTTTGAATTACTAAATAGACTATTTTGTTTTCATTTTCAAATAAATAAAAATAACCAAACTTGTTGTAACGACCCAACCGGTCATTTTTAGAATTTACGCCCAGACCCCCTATTAACTGCTTTCCCCGTGTGTGCTTCTGCTACTTTAATTTGCCGGGATGTTTGGTTTTGAGTTTTGGAGAGGTTTGGGACACTTAGTTCCTAAATGAGAGCTTAAGTGTTAGAAATTTGAACGTAGTCAGAACAGTGTGAAGACGGCCTCGGAATGGAATTCTGATGGTCCTGTTAGCTCTGTTGGGTAATTTTGGGTTTAGGAGCGTGTTCGGATTGTGTTTTGGAGGTCCATAGCTAATTTAGGCTTGAAATGCCGAAAGTTGAATTTTTGAAATTTCCGGTTCGATAGTGAGATTTTGATCCGAGGGTCGGAATGGAATTCCGGAAGTTGAAGTAGCTCCGTAGTGTTGAATTTGACGTGTGTACAAAATTTCAGATCATTCGGACGAGGTTTGATAGACTTTGTGATCGAAAGCGTAATTTGAGAGTTTTTGAAGTTCTTAGACTTGAATCCGATGCAAATTTGGTGTTTTTATGTTTTTTTGAGTGTTCCGAAGGTTGGAACAGGTTTGAATGATATTATGGGATATGTTGGCATGTTTGGTTGAGGTCCCGAGGGCCTCGGGTGAGTTTCGGGTGGTTAAACGGATCAAATTGCATGTTAAAAAGTTGCAGGTCTTAGCTTCAGTTCTGTTGCAGGTTTTTCTTCATCGCAATTGCGTGAGGAGGCTCGCAATCGCGTAGAGCTTTCTCAGGAGGGCATCTAGGTTACTTTCTGCGTTCGCGTAGGCAGGGCTGTGATCGCGTGAGTGTAGGTTTCTGTGCATCGCGATCTTGTGGTCTCATTCGCGATCGCGTAGGTGTAAGACTCTGAGCATCGCGTTCGCGTGGGTATATACGCGATCGTGTAGGGTAAAATTTGGGCCAGTGGAGTTTGTACTTCGCGATCGCAAGGGGTTTTCTGCGATCGCGATGAAGTAAATTAAAAAGCTGGGCAGTGTTTTAATAGCCCAATCTGCGACCCTTCTTCATTTTTCCACCATTTTTGAACGGGGTTGAAGCTTTTGAGGGAGGTTTTTGAGGAAACCAAAGGGAAATCAGTTGGAGGTAATATTCTTGACTTCATAACTCGTTTATATGTGATTAAAGGACTAATTAGTGGTGAAACATTAGGGAAAAATCAGTACAAAATGGATAATTAGGGCTTGAGATTAAGAAAACTTAAAATGGGTATTTCAGGGGTCAATTGAACTCCGATTTTAGTGTTCTTGATATGTGTAGACTCGTGAGAGTATGGGGATTCTGAAAATGTAAATTTTACCCGATTCTGAGACGTGGGCCAAGAGGGATTTTGGTCATTTTACCTAATTTCGCGTATTAGCTTAGAATTTGTTTGTATAATCAGTTACTTGAAGCGTTATATACATTATGCAATTGAATTGAATAGATTTGGGCCATTTGGAGTCGAGTACTCGTGGCAAGAACTTGGTTTCGGATTAATTTTGAGCCGGTTCGAGGTAAGTGACTTGCCTAACCTTGTGTGAGGGATACTTCCCTTAGGGTTTGGTATTATTGATATTTGGAATGCCTTGTACATGAGTGACGAGTGCGTACTTGTGCTACTTATTGAAAATTTGATTTTTTTAAGTAATTTTAATTGTGTTTCTTTTTTCTGTTTATACTACTTACAATTTAAGCCTGTTGTTAGCTTAGGGAAGGATGTCTAATTGACTTAATTACTTTACTTGCCCAAACTGTCTTATTTGGATTATGTGCAACATGCTAGGCTAGAAGTTCCAGTTTTACCTTAGTATGGAATTTGAATTGAATTGTGTATTTCTTCGTGTTGTTGCCGTGTGTTTACTTTGGGACTACGGGACGGTATCCCGGTAGATCCCCCTGCATATTTACTTTGGGACTACGGAATTGTATTTCGGTGGATCTCCCTTCACATTTACTTTGGAACTACGGGACTGCACCCGGTAGATTCCCCCTGAATTGGATATTTACATTTGGGACTACGGATCGAATTTCCGGTAGATCCCCGCGCATTATGAGTTGGACTACTGGACTGCACCCTGGAGATCCACTGGATATTTATATTGGGGACTACACGACGGTTTCCTGGGAGATTTCCGGTTGTTACCTCTGTGTTGAGTTTTACTCCTTTCCGTGATTATTTTGTCTCTGTTATAGTTGCTGGTGTGCTTTCTATTCTATGTTATTTCTTACTGTTGCACTTAATTATACTGTCTTATTCTACACTGTTATACCTTAGATTTCATTTAATCTCAGTAGAGCTTTGACTTTCCTCGTCACTACCCGACCGAGGTTAGGCTTGGCATTTACTGAGTATCGCTGTGGTGTACTCATGCCCTTCCTGCGCATGTTTTTCATGTGCAGATCCAGGTACTACGACTCAGACTTACCACGCTTGAGGTGAGGCACTTGTAGAGACTCCGAGGCATATCTGGCTCGTCCGCAGACCGAAGAGTCCCTTTCTATTCTTGCTTTAAGTATTAGCTCTTCTGTATTTTCTTTCTTTGTTAGATATTCTGGAGTTAGATACTATTAGACATTCAAAAGCTTGTGATAATGAGATTCCGGGTTTTGGGAAATGTTCTTAGTTTCGAGAGTTGATATTGTGTATGCTGAACGGCATTTCAAACATTGTTTATTTCACTATTTCGGTTTTTAATCATTTCTTTCGCAAATTTTGTTTATTTTCCGCATTGTTAGGCTTACCTAGTCGTAGAGACTAGGTGCCGTCACGATGGTTCACGGAGGGCGAACCGGGGTCGTGACAAGTTGGTATCATAGCTCTAGGTTCGTAGGAGTCATGAATCACAAGCCGGTTTATTAGAGTCTCGCGGATCGGTACGGAAACATCTGTACTTATCTACGAGAGGCTTTGTAACTGTTAGAAAAGTTCCACTTCATTTGATTTCTTTGTCGTGCGAGATTTTTGATATCACAATTCTAAACTTTTGTCTTCTATTCTCTCAGAGATGGTGAGGACACGTGCTACCGGAGATGATCAGGCACCCGCGCCCTCTACTAGAGCCGTCAAAGGCCGGGGCCGGGGTAGAGGTCGAGGACGCACTCGTGGTGCAGCCAGAGCACCCACGCGAGCTACCACTGAGGTGCCACCAGCAGTGTCAGCCGGAGTCTAGGCACCTGATATGTCTGCTACTACTACTCCAACACTCCAGGAGACTCTGGCGCAGTTTATGACTATGTACACTACTCTAGCTCATGCAGGATTGCTTCCCCTTGCTGCAGCTACGTCCCAGGCCGGGGGAGGAGCACAGACTCCCGCCACCCGCACTCTTGAGCAGTGAGTGCATATTGATCAGGTCCCAGAGATTATTCCTGTACAGCCGGTAGCCCCAGCTCAGCCCGACGAGAGGGCAGTAGCTTCAGAGGAGGAGCAGAAGAGGCTTGAGAGGTTCAAGAAATATCAGCCTCCTACATTCAGCAGACTAGCCTCCGATGATGCTCTTGGATTTCTAGAGGAGTGCTACCGTATCCTCCGTACCATGGGTATATCAGGATCGAGCGGGGTTTCCTTCACTACCTTCCACCTTCGAGGAGCCGCGTATCAGTGGTGGCGTGCTTATGAGTTAGACAGTCCGGATGAGGCAGCTTCCCTGTTTTGGGATCAATTTTCAGATATGTTCACGAGGGAGTATGTCCCCCAAAGTCTCAGGGACGCTTTGCGCACAGAGTTTGAGCATTTGCGCTAGGGTACTATAACTGTCTCGGAGTATGCTGTCTGTTTCACCGACTTGGCTAGACATGCACCAGCCTTGGTTTCTACGATTCGTGAGAAGGTTCGCCGGTTTATTGAGGGGCTTATTCCCAGCATCAGTTCTAGCATGGCTCGTGAGTTGGAGATGGATATTTCTTATTAGCAGGTGGTGAGCATTGCTAGGAGGATTGAGGGTCTGCATGCTAGGATAGAGAGGAGAGGGAGGCCAAGAGGTCTCGAGAGTCAGGCCATTATTCTGGTGCCCGTGCCCCAGCTGCAGGTCGTCATGGTAGGGGTTATATGAGTCTCCCTATTCATTCAGATCTTCCAACATCCAGTGGTATTCCAGCTCCACCTAGGCCTTAGAAGCCTTATTATGCACCTCTAGTATCTAGTGCGCCTGGTGCGCGGGGTGCTTCAAGTGGTCAGTCCAGCAGACCTGGCCCGAGCCAGTCATAGCCGCCACGTCCTCCCAGAAATTGTTTTGAGTGTGGTGACACACGCCATATGGTGAGGGATTGCCCCAGACTTAGGAGGGGTGCACCTCGACAGACTTCTCAGCCACAACATGCCTCGCAGAGTTCTCAGGCTATGATCACAGCACCAGTTGCTACCCCACCCGCTCAGCCAGCTAGAGGTGGAGGTCGGGGAGGTAGAGGTCGCCCTCGAGGGGGAGGCCAAGCCAGATACTATGCCCTTCCTGCCCGTACTGAGTCTGTCGCCTCCGATTCTGTCATCACAGGTACTATCTTGATCTGTCACAGAGATGCATCGATTCTATTCGATCTAGGCTCCACTTATTCTTATGTGTCTTCTTGTTTTGCCCCATATTTGGGAGTATCTCGGGATTCTTTGAGTTCTCCTGTTTATGTTTCTACTCCTTTTGGAGATTCTCTTATTGTGGACCGCATTTATCGGTCGTGTTTGATTGCTCATAGTGGTTTTGAGACTAGAGCCGATTATTATTGCTCAGCATGGTAGACTTTGATGTTATTCTGGGCATGTACTGGTTGTCGCCCCATTATGCTATTCTTGATTGTCACGCCAAAACTGTGACGCTGGCTATGCCAGGTGTACCGCGTGTTAAGTGGAGGGGTACCTTAGATCATACATCCAGTAGAGTTATTTCATTCCTTAAGGTTCAGCGTATGGTTGAGAAGGGGTGTGACGCGTATCTAGCTTATGTGAGAGATGTTAGTATTGATACCCCTGCAGTTGATTCAGTCCCAGTGGTATGGGATTTCCCTGATGTGTTTCCAGTTGAACTTCCGGGCATGCCGCCTGATAGAGATATTTATCTTGGCATTGATTTGTTGCCGGGCACTCAGCCCATTTCTATTCCTCCGTACAGTATGGCTCCTCTTGAGTTGAAGGAGTTAAAGGAGCAGTTACAGGAATTACTTGAAAAGGGTTTGATTCGGCCCAGTGTATCACCTTGGGGTGCTCCTATCTTATTCGTGAAGAATAAGGATGGTTCAATGCGTATTTGTATTGGTTATCGCCAGTTTTATAAGGTTACAGTGAAGAACCGTTATCCTTTGCCTCGTATTGATGACCTGTTTGACCAGTTACAGGGTGCTTGTGTGTTTTCTAAGATTGACTTGCATTCAGGCTATCATCAGTTGAAGATTCGGGAGCCAGATATCCCAAAGACTGCCTTCAGGACTCGGTATGGTCATTACGAGTTCCTTGTTATATCATTTGGGCTGACCAATTCCCCAGCAGCTTTCATGCATTTGATGCACAATGTATTCCGGCCATATCTCGACTCATTTGTTATTGTCTTTATTGATGACATTCTAGTATATTCCCGGAGTCGGGAAGATCATGAGTAGCACCTGAGGACAGTGCTCCAGATTTTGAGAGAAAGGAAACTATATGCTAAGTTCTCGAAATGTGAGTTTTGGTTGGATTCCGTGGCATTCTTGGGTGACGTGGTCTCGAGTAAGGGTATTTAGGTGGATCCGAGGAAAGTGGAGGCAGTGCAGAGCTGGCCCAGACCATCCTCAGCTACAGAGATCCGTAGTTTTCTTGGCTTGGTGGGTTATTATCGTCGATTCGTTCAGGGGTTTTTGTCTATTACAGCACCTATGACCACGCTGACCCAGAAGGGTGCTCCGTTTCAGTGGACGGAAGAGTGTGAGGAGAGCTTTCAGAAGCTCAAGATAGCTTTGACTACAACCCCAATTTTGATATTGCCTACCGGTTCGGGGTCTTATACCGTCTATTGTGATGCCTCGAGGTTTGGCCTTGGAGCGATATTGATGCAGGACGGTAAGGTGATTGCCTACGCGTCCAGACAGTTGAAGGTTCATGAGAAGAATTATCCTATCCATGATCTCGAGTTAGTTGCTATTTGTCCACGCCTTGAATATCTGGCGTCATTATTTGTACGGTGTGCCTTGTGATATTTATACTGATCACCGGAGTTTGCAACATCTGTTCAGGTAGAAGAACCTTAATTTGCGACAGAGGAGGTGCTTAGAGCTGCTGAAGGACTATTATATCACTATTTTGTATCACCCGGACAAGGCCAATGTGGTGGCCGATGCTTTGAGCTGCCAGACAGAGAGTTTGGGGAGTTTGGCTTATTTACCAGCAGCAGAGAGGCCCATGGCAATGGATGTTCAGGCCTTAGCCAGCCAATTTGTGAGATTGGATCTTTCGGAGACCAGTCGGGTTCTAGCTTGCGTGGTCTCTCGGTCTTCCTTGTTTGATCGTGTCCGGGAGCGCCAGTTTGATGACCCTCATTTGCTTGTCCTCAAGGACAATGTTTTGCATGGCGATACCAGAGATGTGACCATTGGTGATGACGGGGTATTGAGGATGCCGGGTCGAGTTTGTTGATGATGGGCTTCGGGAGTTGATTCTAGAGGAGGCCCATAGTTCGCGGTATTCCATTCATCCGGGTGCTACGAAGATGTACCAGGATTTGAGACAACACTACTGGTGGAGGCGGATGAAGAAAGATATAGTTGGGTTTGTAGCTCGGTGCCTTAATTGTCAGCAGGTGATGTATGAGCACCAAAGACCGAGTGGATTGCTTCAGCAAATAGAGGTTCCGGAGTGGAAGTGGGAGCGGATCACCATGAACTTCGTATCTAGGCTCCCACGGACTTTGAGGAAGTTCGATGCCATTTGGGTTATTGTGGATCGACTGACCAAGTCCGCGCATTTCATTCCTGTGTGTACTACCTATTCCTCGAAGCGGTTGGCAGAGATTTATATCCAGGAGATTGTTCGTCTGCATGGTATTCCAGTTTCCATCATTTCAGATAGAGGTACTCAGTTCACATCGCGGTTCTGGAGAGCCGTACAGCATGAGTTAGGTACTCGAGTGAGTTGAGCACAACATTTCACCCTCAGACGGACGGGCAGCCCGAGCGCACTATTCAGATTCTTGAGGATATGCTTCGTGCGTGTGTGATTGAGTTTGGAGGGTCTTCGGACAAGTTCTTGCCATTGGCGGAGTTTGCCTACAGTAACAGCTATCATTCCAGCATTCAGATGGTGTCGTATGAGGCTTTATATGGTAGGCGGTGCAGATCCTCGGTGGGTTGGTTTGATCCGGGTGAGGCTAGATTATTGGGCACAGACCTGGTTCAGGATGCTTTGGAGAAGGTCAATGTGATTCAGGATAGACTCCATACAGCCCAGTCCAGACAGAAAAGTTATGCAGACCGGAAGGTTCGTGATGTTTCCTACATGGTTGGAGAGCGGGTTCTGCTTCGGGTTTTGCCTATGAAGGGCGTTATGAGATTTGGGAAGAAAGGAAAGTTGAGTCCGAGGTTTATTGGCCCTTTTGAGATATTGAGGCGTGTTGGGGAGGTTCCTTATGAGCTTGCCCTACCTCCCAGCTTGGCAGGAGTTCATCCGGTATTTCATGTCTCGATGCTCCAAAGGTATCATAGTGACCCGTCGCACGTGTTGGATTTCAGTTCAGTCCAGTTGGACAAGGATCTATCTTATGTTCAGGAGCCAGTCGCAATATTGGACAGACAGATTCGAAAGCTGAGGTCAAAGAACATTGCTTCTATGAAGGTTCAGTGGCAGGGTCAGCCAGTCGAGGAGGCGACTTGGGAGACCGAGCAGGATATGTGCAGCCGTTACCCTATCTTTTCACTACTTCAGGTATGTCTCTATGCTCGTTCGAGGACAAACGAATGTTCAAGTGTGGGAGGATGTTACGACCCGACCGGTCTTTTTTAGAATTTACGCCCCGACCCCCTATTAACTGCTTTCCCCGTGTGTGTTTCTGCTATTTTGATTTCATGTTTGGTTTTGAGTTTCGAAGAGTTTTAGGACACTTAGTCCCTAAATGAGAGCTTAAGTGTTAGAAATTTGGCCGTAGTCAGGACAGTGTGAAGACGGCCTCGGAATGGAATTTCGATGGCCCCATTAGCTCCATTGGGTGATTTCGGGTTTAGGAGCGTGTTCGGATTGTGTTTTGGAGATCCGTAGCTAATTTAGGCTTGAAATGCCGAAAGTTAAATTTTTGAAATTTCCGGTTGATAGTGAGATTTTGATCTGAGGGTCGGAATGGAATTTCTGAAGTTGGAGTAGCTCCGTAGTGTTGAATGTGACGTGTGTGCAAAATTTCAAGTCATTCGGACGAGGTTTCATAGACTTTTTGATCGAAAGTGTAATTTGAGAGTTTTTGAAGTTCTTAGGCTTGAATCCGATGCAAATTTGGTGTTTTGATGTTGTTTTGAGCGTTCCGAAGGCTAGAAAAAGTTTGAATGATGTTATGGGATATGTTGTCTTGTTTGGTTGAGATCCCGAGGGCCTTGGGTGAGTTTCGGGTGGTTAAACGGATCAAATTGCATGTCAAAAAGTTGCAGGTTGTAGCTTCAGTTCTGTTGCAGGATTTTCTTCATCGCGATCGCGTGAGGAGGCTCGCGATCGTGTAGACCTTTCTCGGGGGGGGGGGGGGGCATCCAGGTTATTCTTCACGTTCGCGTAGGCAGGGCTGCGATCGCGTGAGTGTAGGTTTCTGTGCATCGCGATCGCGTGGTCTCATTCGCGATCGCGTAGGTGTAAGACTCTGAGCATCGCGTTTGCGTGGGTATATACGCGATCGCGTAGAATAAAATTTGGGGCCGGCGGAGTTTGTGCTTCTCTATCGTGAGGGGTTTTCCGCGATCGCAATTACGTAAATTAAAAAGCTGGGCAGTGTTTTAATAACCCAATCCGCGACTCTTCTTCATTTTTCCACCATTTTCGAACGGGGTTGAAGCTTTTGAGGGAGATTTTTGAGGAAACCAAAGGAAAATCACTTGGAGGTAATATTCTTGACTTCATAACTCGTTTATATGTTATAAAAGGTCTAATTAGTGGTGAAAAATTAGGGAAAAATCAGTGCAAAATGAGTAATTAGGGCTTGAGATTAAGAGACTTTAAAATGGGTATTTGAGGGGTTAATTGAACTCCGATTTCAGTGTTCTTGATATGTATAGGCTCGTGAGAGTATGAGGATTCTGAAAATATAAATTTTACCCAATTCCGAGACGTGGGACCTAGGGGCATTTTGGTCATTTTACCTAATTTCGCGTATTAGCTTAGAATTTGTTTGTAGAATCAGTTACTTGAAGCGTTATTTACATTATACAATATAATTGAATAGATTTGGGCTATTTGGAGTCGAGTACTCTGGCAAGAACGTGGTTTCGGATTGATTTTGAGCCGGTTCGAGGTAAGTGGCTTGCCTAACCTTGTGTGGGGGAAACTTCCCTTAGGATTTGGTGTTATTGATATTTGGAATGCCTTGTATATGAGGTGACGAGTGCGTACTTGTGCTAATTATTGAAAATCCAGTTTTCTTTAAGTAATTTTAATTGTGTTTCTTTTTCCTGTTTATTCTACTTGCAATTTAAGCATGTTGTTAGCTTAGGAAGGCATGTCTAATTGACTTAATTGCTTTACTTGCCCAAACTGCCTTATTTGGATAATGTGCAACATGCTAGGCTAGAAGTACTTGTTTTACCTTAGTATGGAATTTGAATTGAATTGTGTATTTCTTCCTGTTGTTGCTGTGTGTTTACTTTGGGACTGCGGGACGGTATCCCGGTAGATCCCCCTGCATATTTACTTTGGGACTACGGAATTGTATTCCGGTAGATCCCCCTGCACATTTACTTTGGAACTACGGGACTGCATCCGATAGATTCTCCCTGTACTGGATATTTACATTTGGGACTACGGATCAGATTTTTGGTAGATCCCCGCACATTATGAGTTGGACTACGGGACTGCACCCGGGAGATCCACTGGATATTTATATTGGGGACTTCAGGACAGTATCCTGGGAGATCTCCGGTTGTTATCTCTGTGTTGAGTTGTACTCCTTTTCGTGGTTATTTTGTCTCTGTTATAGTTGCTGTCGTTCTTTCTATTCTATGTTATTTCTTACTGTTGCACTTAATTATACTGTGTTATTCAACACTGTTATACCTTAGATTTCATTTAATCTAAGTAGAGCCCTGACTTTCCTCGTCACTACCCGACCGAGGTTAGGCTTGGCACCTACTGAGTACCACTGTGGTGTACTCATGCCCTTCCTGCGCATGTTTTTCATGTGCAGATCCAAGTACTGCGACTCATACTTACCACGCTTGAGGCGAGGCGCTTGTAGAGACTCCGAGGTATATCTGCCGCGTCCGCAGACCGAAGAGTCCCTTTCTATTCTTGCTTTAAGTATTAGCCCTTCTGTATTTCCTTTCTTTATTAGATATTCTGGAGTTAGATACTATTAGACATTCAAAAGCTTGTGATCATGAGATTCCGGGTTTTGGAAAATGTTCTTAGTTTCGAGAGTTGATATTGTGTATGCCGAGCGGCATTTCAAACACTATTTATTTTACTATTTCGGTTTTTAATCATTTCTTCCGCAAAGTTTATTTATTTTCCGCATGGTTAGGCTTACCTAATCGTAGAGACTAGGTACCGTCACGATGGTTCACGGAAGCGAACCGGGGTCGTGACAAGTTTGTCTAATACAAAAACAAAAATCAAATTCCATCTAAAAAAATGGTGCACATAAGTCTTGTTCAAATTCTAATAAAACTGGTTCTTGAAAATAATCTAAAAGTACCAATTTCATCGACTTCCACCGACTTGCCGTCATCATCGTAGATGTGTGTTTCATCATTATCAGGCTTCCGATAATTCAAGCAACCTTGCATAAACACAGTGATGTGAATTATTATACCGGAATCCATCCACCATCTGTGTCAGGGTACCGAAGTCAAATTAACGTTGGAACAAACAAAATTAAAAGGTGTACCTTTCTTTGCACGCCATGTGTGATAGTTGGTACATTCCTTCTTCTTATGACTTGCAGCTTTGCAAAAGAAACAACCATCTGTAGTTGGTTCTTGATGTGTTTCCTTTTGTGTTGTTGTATCTGCAGCTTCCTTATTCTTTCTCTTCTTGTCCGTCCTTTTGTCCTTAGGCACAACGGCTAAGTGAGCACTTTCTATCTTTTCCTGCTTCGGTCTATCCTCTTACTGAACACAATGTGAGATGAGCCCATTTAGAGACCAAGTCTCTTTCTGATAATTATATCTCACATTAAACTTTCTAAATTATGGTGGAAGGGATATCAAAATCAAATGCACTTGCAAGTCCTCAGAGGGGTCCAACTTAAGTGCTTTCAGCTTAGAAGCGAGATGAGACATTTGCATGATGTACTCCCTTATGTTACTTTTGCCTTGATACCTAATTGAAATCAGGCTTCTCAGAGTATTCCAATTTCAGCCTTTTCACTCTTGACAAATACTTTCTCAATTTCAGCCATAAATTCTTTAGCCATCTTAACCTTGTCGGAGATAATGCCCCTGAATGTTTCTGGAATGGCTTTCTTCATGATCATCATACATATGCGATTTGATCTCAACCATCCATTCATCTCCCTTTTTTCATTAGAGATACTGTTATTTGTAAGAGGTGGCGGAGAATCAACCCTTAACAGAAGGTTGAGATCCATGACTCCGAGAACTATGTTGAGATTCTCTTGCCATGACTTGAAGTTAGTGCCATTCAACATAGGAATTGAATTGATGTTAACAACAATATTTTCAGGAATAATTTCAGCTGAATCAGAGAACAATAAATAATAAGCTCACATGTACTTGAAATAAAATGAAAATGAATTTGATTAAAGGTAAACCACGTCTCAAAGTACCAGTCACTCCATTAATATTTTATCTTTGGAGAAAATATTAACTTGAAAGTAGTATCTTGGTGTATTAATCAAACACTGACAATAAAGAACATGCCAAATAGAAAATTTTCCTTTGGGCCGATTTATTATTCACACGTAAAACCAAATAATCATCTCGTATTTATTAACACAATAATGCACATGCAATTCTGTTAAATATTGAACTTCCTTTGGACCGATCAATATTCACATAGGTTACACATACACAACCTTTTATATTGCAAAACAAATAAATCTCCACAAGAGAGGTCACTTTGAAACCATCATGCTTCAAATTTATTTATAATAAATATATACAACCATACCTTTATACAAGTTTAAATTATCCAAAGAAAAACATATAAATTTTCAAGTCAAATAAATTATAGTGGGCCCAAAACTGAATTAACAAACCTAAAGAGCTGCCAGTACTTAAGAAAAACTGATGAATCTAAATATCAATTCACCTGTAATAATTCAAATTATTTTAAGCACTTATTGATTAGGGAATTGAAGAATTAATTTAGTTTATAGATGTCACGATCAGGATTTTTCCACCTTCGGGAATCGTGATGGCGTCTACTCGTGAAAGTTAGGCAAGCCGACAGTTACAATTTTACCACCATTATTATTAATTCAAACAGGAACAGATAATAACTAAAACAAAATAATTATGAAATGCGGAAGTGATATAGTAATCCAACAATTCTAATACGTAACTACCCCAATGATCTGGAGTCACAATCCACGAACGACTAAGATTTACTACAAATATAAGTTTGAAAGAAGTACAACTGTTCTCGAAATAGAAGAGACAGAAGAAACTAAAACAGGGAAAGGGAACTTCAGGCTCTGCGAACGCCAGCAGATCTACCTTGGTCTCCCTGGACTGAAGGCAGCAACCTCGAATCTACTCACAAGGTCCGGCACCGAAATTTGCACAAAAAGTGCAGAGTGCAATATTAGTACAATCGACCCCATGTACTGGTAAGTGTCGAGCCTAACCTCGGAGAAGTAGTGACGAGGCTAGGACACGGCAACCATATAAACCTGTGGAGTTAAATCATATACGAGTAGAACAATAATAACATATAAAGATGTGAAGGGAAACATGCTGCGGGGAATATCAAATTCTAACAGTAATTCAACAGAGAAGCATAATGAACACCATATTTGTATCAACAGGGATAATGAAACATTAACACGTGCACGGCATTACCCTTCGTGCTTTTACTCTCGTTCTCACCATAAGAAATAATAGAAAAGGCACGGCATCACCCTTCGTGTATTAACTCTCATAATCATGGCACGACATCACCCTTCAGGCATTAGCTCTCAAATCATGGCACGACATCACCCTTCGTGCATTAACACTCACAATTTCGGGACGACATCACCCTTCGTGAATTAGCACTCACTCACAATATCGTGCACAACATCACCCTTAGTGCTTTACACTCTTCCTCACCCAAACAATAGAAGCAATACATCCCGGCAAGGGAATCAACAATTGAAACAATAACATCCCCGCAAGGGAATCAGCTATAACCAATCTCGTTTCAACAGTTAATTCTATGAAATAAGTCTCAACTTGAGTCAATACTCAACAATAATCAAATAATCAACAATATCATAAAACTTGCTCAACATAGAGAAACATCATTTTAAGCATGAACAGTACATGACAAGAGACATAACGGTCACAATATAAGACTCACTTGCAAGCTCAAAATCAACGTATAGATACTCGTCACCATGCCTATACGTCGAACTTAATACTAACACGTAGAAAATAAGACAACAACACCTATTCCCTCAAGCTAAGGTTAGACCAAACACTTACCTCGATTCCACGGCCAAAATCAAGCCTCAATTACCGCTTTACCTCTCGGTTCCACTTCCAATCTGCTTGAATCTGGTCATAATTTACTTAATAACATCAATAAACGCTAAATAAACATTCTAATGCATGAGTATTGATTTCCCAATGTTTCCCCAAAAAGTCAAAAACCGGCCCCGGGCCTGCTTAGTCAACAGTCGAATTTCGAACCAAAATCCGATTACCCATTCACCCACGAACTCAAATATGCAATTGGTTTTGAAATCCGACCTCAAATTGAGGTCCAAATCCCCAAATTTTGAAATTCCTAATTTCTACCCAAGAACACCCAATTTCCCATAAAAAACCCTAGATTTTGAGGTGAAATCATGTAAAAAGATGAAATATATTGAAGAGAAAGAGTTAAGATTCATTTACAGGATTTGGGGAAGAACTTGCTGTAGGAAAATCACCCTTTGAAGTTTAGGTTTTAAAATTTCGGAGAATGAAGTGAAAATCCCGTCCAAATGATGTTTTGATCAGGTGCAAATGTCGCAATTGTGACAGGAGCTTCGTAATTGCGAGCTCGCAAATGCGAGACAGGTTTCACAATCGCGAACCTGCTGCTTGTCTGCTCCTCTCGCAATTGCGAGCAATTTGTCGCAATTGCGACCGTTGATCCTCCCTGTTAACTTCGCAATTGCGAAGGTATGTTCGCAAATGAGAATAATGCTGGCTTCGGTTTCTTTGCAATTTCCAAGTCTGGTAGGCTCGCAATTGCGAAGCCTGACCTCGCAATTGCGAGCTCAGAGCTTGGAACAATACCAGATGCAACAGCAATTTTTTTCTAAGTCCAAACTCATTCCGTGGCCTATCCAAAGCTCACCCGAGCCCTCGAGGCCCCAAACCAAACATGCACACAAGTCTAATAATATCATATGGACTTGCTCGTGCGATCAAATTACCAAAATAACATCTTAAACAATGAATTTAACACCAAAACTCATGGAATTCATAAGATAGTTCAAAATTTCCATGTCTCAACCAAGGGTCCACATTACATCAAATCTCTTCCGTTTTTCACCAAATTTCACTGATATGACTTAAAAATTATAACGGACCTATACCGGGCTCCGGAACCAAAATACGGGCCCGATACCATCAAGTTCCAACACTATTCAATTTCTAAAAACCTTTATATTTTCCAGCAAACAATTTCTTTAAAAAAAAATTTCTCGGGCTAGGGACTTCGGAATTTGATTCCGGGCATACGCCCAAGTCCCATATTTTACCACCGACCCTACAGGACCGTCGAATCACAGGTCCGGTCCGTTTACCAAAAGTATTGATCGAAGTCAAATTAATTTTGAAGGCCAAATTCAATATTTATCTTAAATTTCACATAAAAGCTTTCCAGAAACGCCCTCGGACTGCGCACACAAATCAAGAAAAAAAAATGAGGTTTTCAAGGTCTCGGAACCCGGATTCGGGTTCTAAAACAAAAGATGACCCTTTGAGTCTTCCCAATAGATATTGATTAAACACTAGTTGAAGAGAATTTATTATAACATAGATATTGGGTTAAACACTAAATATGTGGCTAGTGGTTGCACGTTTTACTGACCCAAGGGTTGATAAAAGAGAATTTTTCATAAAGCACCATCTTTTAGGTCTAATTAGTCATTTATAGATACCCTTTGCTATATTACGTGTTATAGATACCTTTTATGTTTTTATACAATGTATTTCATATATTTAAGCTGTTGTATTCATTAATACAACCAAAAAAATAGGCGTAAAAAGTGGAATTCCAGCTAAGTTTGACATGTATTTAGCTGTATTCAAGCGGCATTAACGTTAAATACAGTAACGTATCTGCGCAAAATCTGGTAGGATAAACTGGTTAAAAACGGAAGAAAATCAAATCACATGATATTCTCCTAATTTAACTCAACGAACTAAAACGATCCCTCATTAATCTGTATTTGAAAGATACATAATAAAGATTATAGCTGAATAAAGAGAAATACATATGAATAATACAGTTGAGTAGAACTGTATACAGTTGAATACAACAAAATACAACTTAATTCATCTGAATAAAATACTTGAATACAACAAAATATAACTGAATACAGCTGAATAAAACTCTTGAATGCAGCAAAATACAACTAACTTCTGCTGAATAAAATAGTTGAATATAACTAACTACAACTAAATACAACTGAATACAGTTGTATAAAATACTTGAATACAACTAACTACTGCTGAATAAAATAGTTAAATACAACTGATTAAAACTGAATACAAGAGAATACGCATAATTTTTTAATACATCTAAAATATATAAATGAATGCTGCTGAATACATGTGAATACAGCTGAAATATATATTCGAATACAACTGAATACAAATAGGCGATTTGGGCGATCTAGAGAGAGAAACAGCCTTATGGCTTCGCCGGCCGGCGGCCAGCCATTAATTCCGGCTGGTCAGCCCCCTAACACATCTGCCCAACCTCGTACAACAACTACAAACAATCTCCAGCCCTCAAATCCCACAAACGAAACCATGAATTACGCAAAAGCTTTGAACCCTACTTCGACGACCACTGCCATGCAGAATCGAGCCGCTACAGTTGAACCATTTGCTCTTCGTCTATCAAAATCAACGAATTAAACTTACCCTAAGCGATTGTAATGGAGTGATAATGGAGGAGAACTAGAGAATTTGGGTGGGAGAAGAGGTATAAATCGTGGGTTGAGGGAGAAAGAGTAAAGTGTATGCAAAAAGAGAAAGAGAGAACGTGGTTAGTCAATTTTACGGTGATTATGTGAGAGAAAAGACTAAAAAGAAGAGAGAAAAATATTATTTAGCATATATGGTGCCTTAAATGTAGGATGTAACTATAATTAGATATTTGGCTATAAAGTATAAAAGGTATCTATAGGATGTAATATTCTAAAATGGTATTTATTTAAAATAAATAGGGTACTAAGGTTTTCTATATGGTGTAAAAATTCCTTGATAAAAGAGGGTATTTTTGAATTAGTTCTTTAAGAGAACATTCAATCCGCGAGAGAATATTGTGGAGACAACTTTGACGGCACATATGTGGGAATCTAAGCCTAACTTCGCGTGAAATATTTTGTGGAAAAACTCAAGTATCCAGGTACAATATCTAAGTCCCCACATTAGTGTATTTTATATTGATGAGTAAAATAGTGGGGTTATGTATTACTCCTTCCGGTCCAAAATAAGTGATTTTTTAGCCTTTTTCTTGTGGTCCAAAATAAGTAATTTTTCCAGATTTCAAGGATGAATTAATTATTTTTTCCTACGTTGTCCTTGAAGTAAATAGTGTTGGAATATGTGTTAGGAGTGTGTATGAGAGATAGTAAAGGTTAATATGGTCAATTCCATTAGTAATTAATGCTAAAAGGTGGATTTCTTAATCTGTGTGAAAACATCCAAAAAATCACTTATTTTGGACCGGGGAGTATATTGTTATAATAATAATAATAATGATGGCATAATAATATATCAATGATTAGTGGTATTAAAAGTTACTAGAATGAATTTTGGTGAAATACAGTATCGGTTTCTGTTATTCATTTAAAGCAAGAGACAAGAATGATGATATTATTATTGTTAGCCCTTTAAAGGATATACATGAGATGGAATTGTGGAAACGAGGATTTTAGTACCACTGTTGGGCGATAATGAACCTACTTAAGAAGCTAGAGTGTTGAATTTTCGTTATTTAGTACTCTCTTCGGTCCAAAATAAGTGATTTTTTGACCTTTTTCTTGTGGTCCAAAATAAGTGATTTTTTCAGATTTCAAGAATGAATTAATTATTTTTTTCCTACATTGTCCTTGAAGTAAATGGTGTTGGAATATGTGTTAGGAGTGTTTATGTGAGATAGTAAAGGTTAATATGGTCAATTTCATTGCTAATTAATGCTAAAAGGTGGATTTCTTAATTTGTGTGAAAACATCCAAAAAAATCACTAATTTTGGACCGGAGGGAATAGTACATAAAATTTAATTTTCAATCATGGTGTAATGATTGCAAGTAATGATAACGGCAATAATGAAGTGAAATAATTATATGGTATAAATAATGGTACATTTTTTTTTCTGAAGCTACTACAGTTTCTGTACTTTCTGAAGTACTACTATTGGTCTAGGTTTGTGTATAATTATTTGTTAATAGGATTGGGGGTTGACCTTGATTTTGACTCCTCCGGAAATAGACTAATTAGGACGTGTTATTCAATATTTTGGATGATTGAGGCCATTGACCGTTTGATTGTGTTCTAGACATTGCAAGGTTGGGGATTTTCCCGTTAGCAAGGTAAGTGAGACTTTAAGCTTTGATGCTTGCTTTTCTAAAAATCCGTTTTAAAAATGTATTTTCTTTGCCTGGTCCATGTATTGGGACAAGCGTGCGCTTGGCAGAGTCGGTGGTCTTTGACTTGCCGCGAGTATATCTTCTTATAAAAAGAAAAAAATACTAATATTATTTTATAAGTTGTTTTATGGTGTGATATGGCTGTGGGCCATGAGGTTGTGATTTGATGGTTTGATACGGCTGTGAGTCATGATGTTGGGGCATTGTTTATGCCTATGTACATCACCCGAGCATTGTATATGCTTCTTGATATATATTTCGAGCATTGTGTATGCTTCAATGAGAATTTTGTATGCTCCATTACATATTTGAGGCATTGTGGTGCCGTTGTGGACTCGTAAAGGTGTTGGTTAATTTCTTACACTACAATTATGACAAGTCCTTAGTGTGTCTGTGATAGGATATGCGTACTTTTGTTGGTTAATTCTTATTAACTCTGTTGATACATATATATTGGGTTATTGGATAGTCATCGTATTTATTAATCGTTCTTGTTGTGGCGTGTTTGTATTTTCTAACACTTATTCCAGAGGTATTCAAAGTGGCGGGTCAAGGAACTTACTGAGTTATATTTACATATAACTGATTGAATTATTGGATAATCATCGTATTTATTACATCGTATTTAATAATAATTTTAGACCTGCACTTATTTTTCTTCTGGTGTTTGTTTAAATGGTTAAACTTTCGAGAAAGGGGTTCGCCTGGCAGATGGTGTTAGCTTGGTGCCACTCACGTTGAGAGGGTAGTTTGAGACGTGACAAAGTTGGTATTAGAGCATAGGCTTTAAGTCACGGGTCATGGAGCAGTGTTTAGTAGAGCCTTGTTCATGGGTATGTAGGAGTCCATACATATGATCTTGAAGCTACTAAGCATTTAAGATGTTTTCCCTTCTTTCATTCTTTGATCGTGCATTGAGATAACTTGATTTTGACTTTAGATTGTTTCTTTCGCTGATGGCTAGGACACCCACACCCTCATCCGCTAGACGTAGTGCTGGACGTGGTACTAACCTAGGTGGTGGCCAAGTCGGGGCTCATCAGACTAGAGTGCAGACTAGTAGACATGCTACTCCTCAGCCTGAAGTGGTGAACATGGGTCAACCCCAAGCCGCTATGCCAGACCAAGTGCAAGAATAAGTGGTTCATGAATTGTACTGGTAGAAAGGTATGAAGTATGATATTTTTAAACATGTGACTAGTTGCTTAAATTGTCAAATGGTAAAATATAAACACCAAAAAGCAGGCGGTGTGATACAGAACTTGATTATCTCTGAGTGGAAGTAGGAACGGATTACTATGAGTTTTGTACTTGGGTTGCCACGTAGTTTTAAGAAACATGATTCAGTATGGGTGATCGTGGAAAGGATCACGACGTCCGCGTATTTCATACCGGTATCACGACCCGGATTTCCCACCCTCGGGAGTCGTGATGGCGCCTACTAATAGGAGCTAGGCAAGCCAACTCAATTTACTTATTTTAGCAATTATCGTCCATTTAATGAAAACAAAACATAATATGATAAAGCGGAAGTCTCAAATATAATTAACCGAAAGAAATGCGGAAGTTTAACAAAATCCTCTACCCAAGACTGGTGTCACAATACTCACGAACGACTAGAGAATACTAAATACAAGGTTTGAATGAAACATAGAACTCTCTGCTTCGGTACAAATGATAACAAACTTAATAAAATAGAAAGGGACTCCGGGCCTGCGGACGTCAGCAGGGCTACCTCGAATGTCCCTGGACTGAAAGATCGCTCCTAGAATGCTACTGCTACTCAAATGCTGCTCCAACACCTGGATCTGTGCAAAACGATGCCCAGAGTGTAGCATCAGCACAAGCGACCCCATGTGCTGGTAAGTGCCTGGCCTAACCCCGGCGAAGTAGTGACGAGGCTAGACCAGACTACCAGATAAACCTGTGCAGATATATATACAAGTACAACAAAATAATAGCGGAAAGTACACAATTAAAACTGGGAGGGGAACATGCTTATGGGGTAGCAGATAAAACGGAATATCAGGAATAACAAAAGAAACTACATCTGATTTTTTCTAACACAGAATAAGGGAAAACAAACCACTTTCACTTGTTTCAATTTCCTCTCGTTGCAGGCGTGCAACTCGATCCCATTTCTCATAATATCACGTGGTAGGCGTACAACTCGATCCCATTTCATAATATCACGTGGTAGGCGTGCCACTCGATCCCATTTCACAATATCACGTGGTAGGCGTACCACTCGCTCCCATTTCATAATATCACGTGGTAGGCGTACCACTCGCTCCTATTTCATAATATCACATGGTAGGCGTACCACTCGCTCCCATTTTATAGTATCACATGGTAGGCGTACCACTCGCTCCCATTTCATACTATCACGTGGTAGGCGTACCAATCGCTCCCATTTCATAATATCTCATGGTCGGCGTGCCACACGATCCCATTCCATAATATCTCGTGGTCGGCGTGCCACACGATCCCATTTCTTTCAACACAATACACAAAATAATCCCGGCCAGGGAGAAAGATGTTATAATAAACTATCCCGGCAAGGGAACAAGATAATATAATAAACCATCCCGGCAAGGGAACATGATAATATAATAAACTATTCCGGTAAGGGAACAAGATAATATAATAAACTATCCCGGCAAGGGAGATCCAGCTATAACCAAACTTACTCAATTTCTACTTAACACAATTAAATCAATACTCAGTCTCATCAATTACTGGCTCAGTGTTAAAGATTTCCAACCAAGTCCTCATAAACAACAATTAAGAATTCGATAATATAGCAATTCAGGACTCATGGTCATGCTCGACACCAGTGTATAGATACTCGTCACCATGCCTATACACCGTACTCGACAAATAGCAATTAGAAAATAAGACTCTACTCCTATTCCCTCAAGCCAAAGTTAGACCAAACACTTACCTCAAGTTCCCCGGCTAAATCAATCCACAACGACCGCTTTCCCTCTCGAATTCGGCTCCAACTCAATCAAATCTATGAAATAACGACTTTACAACATTAATATAAGCTAAACAAATCAAACCCAATGCCTAAATATAGTTTTCTAAGCCTTCTTCCCAAAATTCCAAAAATCGACCCCGGGCCCGCTTGGTCAAAACACGAGGTTCGGACCAAATTCATATCACCCATTCCCCCACGAGCCCGGATATACAATTTGTTTTCAAATTCGACCCCAAAACGAGGTCTAAATCAAAGAAAATTGAAAAGCTCTAACTCTTTCCATTTTCCCCAATTTCAACCCTAGATTACATGATTTGAGCTTAGGAATTTGATAAATGATGATGGAAAATGAAGGAGACAAGTTAAACAATACTTACCCAAGAAGCTTTGATGAAGAAATGCCCTAACAATCGCCTAGAAGCTTTGGAGAAGAAAGGGTTCGTGTATTTTTTGAATAAAACCCGACACTGTTATGTTTTTATGACTTAAAAATCGCTGGGTGAAAGTACCTTACGCGTTCGCGACAGTAGGGTCGCGTTCGCGAAGGGCAGAAATTGACAACCATCGCGTTCGCGAGTGGAGAAGTGCGAACGCGAAGAGGAAAAATTCTGGGGTCCAAAGTTTGGCCTATGCGAACGCGTGAGGCCTTATGCGAACGCGCTGAAGGGGGACCGTAGACTTACGCGAACGCGAGTACAGTTACGCGAACGCGAAGGAGGAGAATCTAAGGCATCGCGAATGTGGGAGAGAGGGCGCGAACGCGAAGAAGGAAATGCCTGGGCACCTATTGTAGAATTTCTGCATCTTTTTCTAAGTTCTAAAACTTCCCGGAATACCTCCGAAACACTCTCGAGCCCTCGGGGCTCCTAACCAAACACACACACTAACTCGACAACATCCTACGAACTTCAGCGTGCGATCAAATCGCCAAAATAACATCAAAAACGAGGAATCAATCCTCAAAATCATCACTTTTTCATCAAACTTCATAAACTTTCATTTTTAGATATTTAGGTCCGAAACACGTCAAATGACGTCCGATTTCAACCAAATTTCACAGAAAGCGCTTAAACCACTTATATGACCTGTACCGGGCGCCGGAACCAAAATACGGGCCCGATACCAACACGTTCTAATCAATTTCCTTTTCAAATTTCCACATTAATTTCTGAAAAACAATTTCATAGAAAAATTCATTTCTCGGGCTCTCGACCTCGGAATTCGACTCCGGTCATATGTCCGAGTCTCATATTTTTCTACGGACCCTCCGGGACCGTCCAATCACTGGTCCGGGTCCGTTTACCCGAAATATTGACCAAAGTCAACTTTATTCATTTTTACACAGAATTTATATTTATGCTTTCCAGCTACGCGCCCGGACTGTGCACGCAAATCGAGGCAAGCCTAAATGAGGTTTTCAAGGCCTCGGAGACACAGAATGAGTGAGAAAACAGGTGATGACCCTTTGGGTCGCAACAACCGGTTAGAGTTGCTCACACTATAGAATATTTAGCAGATACTTACCTCCGTGAGATAGTTCGGCTTCATGGTGTGTCTATTTCTATAATCTCAGATCGGGGTACACAGTTTACAGCTGAGTTTTGGAAGTCTTTTCAGAAGTTATTGGGTTCTCATGTTGAGTTGAGCACAACTTTTCATCCACAGATGGACGGACAGTCCGAACGGGTTATTCAGATCCTGGAGGACATGCTTAGAGTTTGTACGATCATATGCTTTTTCCCCTTCAAAATATGTAAATGACACACGAATAGAGATATTCATTCCTTAATATGTGTCATTAATATACTTTATAAATATACAATATATATTTATTCATGTATTTTAATGTATAACTTCCTTACAGTAATATACTTCATAAACGATATAATGCAATTGAGTAGCTTGAGGTTTTATGGGAACATTTATAACATTTTGATGATGTGTTTTAGTGAATTAATTTGCTGGATGAATACCTTTAAGCAACAAATTCTTCTAATTAATTGTCATGACCCGGATTGCCCACTCTCGGGAGTCGTGATGGCGCCTACTAGTGAAAGCTAGGCACGCCAACACCAACTGAATTAATTGCCTTGTTTCTATTTTTAAATTCGTTAAAAACTTAGAACCAACAATTAATAAACAATATAATTTAACAAGCGGAAGAATAAATTTCAAGTTTAATAGTACTGTTAATACCATCCCATAACAAAACTACCCAAGATTTGATGACACAACTTCACAGACTGTCTAAGAGTACTACAAATAAAGGTCTGAAAGAAATAACAAAATACTGTCTCTGGGACTACATAAAAGAAACAGGAAAATAGATAGAGGGAGACGCCAAGGCGTGCGGACACCTGCAGGACTACCTCGGGTCACCTGATGATCAAGGAACGGAGATCTCACTGTGGTCCAAAATCTGCAGCACTGGGATCTGCACAAAAGAGTGCAGAGTATAGTATCAGCACAACCGACCCCATGTGCTGGTAAGTGCCTAGCATAACCTCGGCGAAGTAGTGACAAGGCTAGAACCAGACTACCAAATAACCTGTGCAGATAAGTAATGTACAGCGGATAATAAAAGCAGAAATATATATATGGTCAAGGATGGGAGGGGGAAACATGCTGCGGGGAAATACCAAATAGCAACAAGAGGATAGCCATTAAATATATGGAACACCACAATTCAATTGTCAACAAGAATCGGAATCAAACAAGTGTACGGCATCACCCTTCGTGCTTTTACTCTCGTCCTCACCATAAAAATCAATATAAACTGCACGGCATCACCCTCCGTACTTTTACTCTAGTCCTCACCATAATATCAATATTATCGGCACGAAATGGTACATCGTGCGGCACGGCACCACCCTTCGTGCTTTTCACTCTTCCTCACAAATAATGATAATAATACACGGCATCACCCTTCGTGCTTTAACACTCTCACCAAAACAATGCACGACATCACCCTTCGTGCTTTACACTCTTCCTCACCCAAACAACAAACACAAACAATAAGGGCAAGGTATAAATGAATCATAACAAAAATCCCGGCAAGGGAACAATATCAAAATCCTCTTCTCATTTTCACATTCACCTCACAACTTGGTTCACAATTTGAGCCAATGCTCTATAAAGTTTAATTACCAATTATACTTCCACAATCACTTTACAACTTGAGTCAATGCTCTTTAATATACAAATACCAATATTCTTTCCACAAACCTTGCTCGACAATAGCAATCACCACATTAAACATGAACAATACAAACGGAGCCACATTAATCACAACATAAGACTCACGGCCATGCTTGACACCAACGTATAGATACTCGTCACCATACCTATACGTCGTACTCAACAAAGAACTTATAGCATATAAGACCAAACTCCTATTCCCTCAAGCTAAGGTTAGACCAAACACTTACCTCGATGCCACGAACATTGTTCAAGCCTCAACTATCGCTTTACCTCTTGATTCCACCACCAATTCGCTCGTATCTAGTCACAAGTTACTTAATTACATCAATAAATGCTAAAACAATTCTAATGCATGAAAATAAGTTTTCTAAAGTTTTTCCAAAAAAATTAAAAAATCGACTCCGGGCCCACATGGGCAAAACCCAAGGTTCGAACCAAAACCCGACTATCCATTCACTTATGAACTCAAATTTATAATTTATTTTAAAATCGGACCTCAAATCGAGGTCCAAATCCCCAAAATTTGAAAAACCTAGGTTCTACCCAAAACACCCAATTTCCCCCATCAAAATCATTGATTTTGAGTTGAAATCATGTGAAAAGATGTTAGGGATTGAAGAAAACTAGTTAGAAATGACTTACAATTGATTTGGAGAAGAAGTTGCCTTTGAAAAATTGCCCTAGAGTGTTTAAGTTTTGAGAAGATATGAGAAATGGTTAAAAATTCGTCTAAGTGTGGATTTACAGGTCTCTGATGTCGCAATTGCGACCAGGGTTCGCAATTGCGAACCTAGGAGTCTGCTAAGCTTGCATTTGCGAGCAAAATGTCGCATTTGCGTCCCAGCCAGTTTTCAAGTCTTCCTCGCATTTGCGATAGACCTGTCGCAAATGCAAAATCGCATTTGCGATAGAGGAGTTGCATTTGCGACGACTGGCCACCGCAGAGGACATCGCATTTGCGATGAGTGGTTCGCATTTGCGAGGAAGTGCTAGCCTGGGATATTGCACATTTGCGACATAGCCTTCGCATTTGCGAGCCAGGCTTCGCAAATGCGAAGCCTGCAGGCCTGCAACACACCAGTTCAATTCTGCAACACTCTAAGTCCAAATTTCACCCCGTGGCCTATCCAAAACTCACGCGAGCCCTTGGGGCTCCAAACCAAACATGTACACTAACCCAAAAATCTCATACAGACTCGCTCGTGCATTCAACTCACCGAGATAGCATCAACAACTATGAATTTAGCATCAAAATCATGAAATCACTCAAGAACATTAAATTTTCTAATATTCTCAAATAAGGTCTGATTCACGTCATTTCAAGTCCGTTTCTTACCAAATTTCATAGACTCAACTTAAATCACATATAAGACCTGTACCGGGCTCCGGAACCAAGATACGGGCCCGATACCGTCAAATTTCAAACACATTTCATTTTTAAAAACTCATGTATTTTTCAGAAAAGAATTTTCTTTAAAAATTCATTTCTCGGGCTAGAGACCTCGGAATTCGATTCTGGGCATACGCCCAAGTCCCACATTTTCTTACGGACCTCCCGGGATTGTCGGAACACGGATCTGGGACAATTTACTCAAAATATTGACCGAAGTCAACTTAAATTCATTTTAAAGGCAACATTCATTATTTTTCACAGATTTTCATATAATGGCTTTCTGACTAAGCGCCCGGACTGCACACGCAAATCTAGGTGAGGTAAAAAGGAGGCTAATAGGCCTCGGAACACTAATTTTTTTCTAAAACAAGTGATGAATTTTTGGGTCATCACATCCTTCACCTCTAAAACAACCGTTCGTCCTCGAACGAACATAAGAAGGAAGTACCTGAGTCGGGGAAAAGATGGGGATAACGGCTCCGCATATCGGACTCAGACTCCCAGGTCGATGTCTCAGCAGGCTGACCTCTCCACTGAACATGAACAGAAGGAAAACTCTTTGATCTCAACTGACGAACCTACCGGTCTATAATAGTTACCGACTCCTCTTCATAGGACAAGTCCTTGTCCAATCGGACAGTGCTTAAGTCTAACACGTGGGATGGATCGCCATGATACTTCCGAAGCATGGACACGTGAAACACTGGGTGCACGGCTGATAAGCTTGGCGGCAACGCAAGTCTGTAAGCCACCTCTCCCACTCGATCAAGAATCTCAAACGGGCCAATGAACCTAGGGCTAAGCTTGCCCTTCTTTCCAAATCTCATCACGCCCTTAATAGGCGACACCCGAAGCACTACTCGCTCACCGACAATGAATGCCAAATCATGAACCTTACGGTCGGATAACTCTTTTGCCTGGACTGAGCTGTACGAAGCCTGTCCTGAATGATCCTGACCTTGTCCAAGGCATCATGTACTAGATCCGCACCCAACAACCGAGCCTCTCCTGGCTCAAACCATCCAACCGGCGACCAACACCGTCTACCATACAAAGCCTCATAAGGAGCCATCTGAATACTCGACTGGTAGCTGTTGTTGTAGGCAAACTCTGCTAAAGTCAAGAACTGATCCTACGAGCCTTCAAAGTCAATAATGCAAGCTCGGAGCATATCCTCCAAAATCTGGATAGTTCATTCGGACTACCCGTCTGTCTGAGGATCAAATGTTGTGCTCAACTCAACCTGTGTGCCCAACTCTCGCTGAACTGCTCTCCAGAAATGTGAGGTAAACTGCGTACCTAGGTCTGAGATGATAGACACGGGCACACCATGAAGACGAACAATCTCCCGGATATAGATCTCAGCTAACTTCTCGGAAGAATAGGAGACTTCCACAGAAATGAAATGTGCTAACTTGGTCAGCCTATCAACAATAAGTCAAACTGCATCGAACTTCTTTTGAGTCCGTGGGAGCCCAACAACGAAGTCCATAGTAATTCGCTCCCACTTCCACTCAGGAATCTCAATCTTTTGGAACTGACCACCGGGTCTCTCATGCTCGTACTTAACCTGCTGACAATTCAAACACCGAGCTACGTACGGAACAATGTCCTTCTTCATTCTCCTCAACCAATAATGCTGTCGCAAATCCTGATACATCTTGGCGGTGCCCGGATGAATAGAGTACCGGGAACTATGGGCCTCCTCTAGAATCAACTCCCGAAGTCCATCCATGTTAGGCACACAAATACGACCCTGCATCCTCAAAACTCCATCATCTCCTAGTGTGACCTGCTTGGTATCTCCGTGCTGCACCGTGTCTCTGAGGACACATAAATGAGGATCATCATACTGCCGAACTCGGATACGCTCCAATAAAGAAGAGCGAGCAACTGTGCAAGCTAATATATGGCTAGACTCAGAAACATCCATCCTCACGAACTGATTGGCAAAGCCCGGACATCCAAAGTAAGCGGTCTCTCACCGACCGGAATATACGCAAGACTACCCATACTGGTTGACTTCCTACTCAAAGCATCGGCCACCATATTGGCCTTTCCCGGATGATATAAGATGGTGACATCATAGTCTTTTAACAGGTCCAACCACCTTCTCTGCCACAAATTTAGCTCCTTCTGCTTGAACAAGTATTGCAAACTCTTGTGGTCCGTGAACACCTCTCATGCCACGCTATACAGATAATGCCTCCAAATTTTCAGTGCGTGAACAATGGCTGCTAACTCCAAATCATGGACTGGATAGTTCTTCTCATGAATTTTCAGCTGACGCGAAGCATAAGCAATGACCTTGCCATTCTGCATCAAGACCGCACCAAGCCCGACACGAGATGCATCATAATAAACTGTATATGGGCCTGAACCTGTGGGCAAAACCAACACTGGTGCCGTAGTCAAGGCTGTCTTGAGCTTCTGGAAGCTCACCTCGCACTCATTCACCACCTAAACTGGGCACCCTTCTGGGTCAACCTGGTCATCTGGGTTGCAATAGATGAAAACCCCTCCACGAACCGACGATAATAGCCTACCAAACCCAGGAAACTCCGGATCTCTGTAGCTGATGTGGGTCGAGGCCAGTTCTTGACTGCCTCTATCTTCTTTGGATCTACCTGAATACCCTCTGCTGAAACCACATGACCCAAGAAAGCAACTAAACTCAACCAGAACTCACACTTCGAAAACTTAGCATACAGCTGACTATCTCTAAGAGTCTGAAGAACCACTCTGAGATGCTGCTCATGCTCCTCCCGGCTGCACGAATAAGTCAAAATATCGTCAACGAAGACTATCACGAACGAATCCAAGTAAGGCCTGAACACTCGGTTCATTAAATCCATGAAATCTCCTGGGGCATTCGTTAACCCGAACGACATCACCAAGAACTCATAATGCCCGTACCGAGTGCGGAAAGCTGTCTTAGGGACATCGGACGCCCTAATCCTCAACTGATGGTAGCCAGATCTCAAGTCGATCTTAGAAAACACTTGGGCACCCTGAAGCTGGTCGAACAAATCATCAATCCTCGGCAATGGGTACTTATTCTTGATTGTGACCTTGTTCAATTTTTGGTAATCTATATACATTCTCATCGATCCATTCTTCTTCTTGACAAACAACACCGGCGCACCCCATGGCGAGACAATGGGCCTAATGAAGCCCTTATCAAGCAAGTATTGCAACTGCTCCTTCAACTCTTTTAACTTAGGCGGGGCCATACGATATGGGATAGAAATGGACTGAGTGCCCGGATCCAGGTCAATGCAAAAATCAATATCCCTATCGGGTGGCATACCCGGCAGGTCTGAAGGAAAGACTTCAGGAAACTCACGAACTACAGGCACAGAATCAATAGAAGGAACCTCGGCACTGGAATCACGAACGTATGCCAGATAGGCCAAATACCCGTTTTCGACCATTCGTCGAGCCTTCATATATGAGATAACACTACGGGTAGAATGACCAAGAGCCGCTCTCCACTCTAAGCGAGGTAAACCCGATAAGGATAAGGTCACAGTCTTGGCAAGACAATCCAAGATGGCGTGGTAAGGTGACAACCAGTCCATCTCCAGTATGACATCAAAATCGACCATGTCCAGCAGTAATAAGTCTACTAGGGTCTCAAGACCCCCAATCACAACCACGCAAGAATGATGAACACGATCTACCACAATAGAATCACCCACCGGGGTGGACACATAAACAGGAGCACTCAGAGAATCACTAGGCATGACCAGATACGGCGCAAAATAAGACGACACATAGAGTAGGTAGACCCTGGATCAAATAGCACTGAAGCATCCCTACTACAAACCAGAACCGTACCTGTGATGACTGCATCGGAAGCCTCAACCTCTGGCCTAGCTGGAAGAGCATAAAATCGGGGCTGGGCCCTACCACCCTGGGCTACATCTCTGGGATGCCCTACTGCTGGCTGGCCTCCACCTTTAGCGGCCTGAGATCCACCTCTAGCACCTCTACCTCGACCTCTAGCACCTCTACCCCCACATCGGGCTGGCTGGGTAGGTTGTGGAACACTTGGTGCTGGAACCATGGCACGGGAACCCGGATGCTGAGAGCTGCCCGATGCTTGAGGACAAAATCTAGCAATGTGACCAGTATCACCACATATATAACAAGTCCTCGGCTGCTGAGACCGTTGACCCTGACGACCTGAATGGCCACCCCGAAAACTCTGGAGCAGCGGTGCACTGATAGGAACTGGTGGTGCACTGTAGGACTACTGATCAGATACTGCATGTGAGAACCACGGCCACCTGAAGCACCGTGAGAAACCTGAAGTGCCGACTGAAAAGGCCTAGGAGGATGGCCTCTACCATACGAATCACTGCCTCTAGACGAGGCACCACTGAATCTTCCTGAATGACGAGGCCTCTTGTCAGACCCTTGACCACCTCCTTGTGACAAAACCATCTCAACTCTCCTGGCCACATTCGCCGCCTCCTGGAAAGAAATCTCACTCCCCGTCTCCTTAGCCATCTGAAGTCAAATAGGCTGGATAAGTCCCTCAATGAACCTCCTTACTCTCTCTCTCTCTCTCTCAGTGGGAAGTATAAGTAGAGCATGACGGGCCAACTCGATAAACCTGGTCTCGTACTGAGTAACAGTCATGGAACCCTACTGGAGACGCTCAAACTGCCTCCGATAGATCTCCCTCTGAGTAACGGGAAGAAACTTCTCCAAGAATAGCTGAGTAAACTGCTCCAAAGTCAAAGCTGGTGATCCGGCTGGTCTAGCCAAACAGTAAACTCTCCACCAAGTCTTGGCAGATCCAGATAAGCGAAAAGTAGCAAAATCGACCCCATTGGTCTCCACTATCCCCATGTTCCTGAGAACCTCGTGACAGCTATCTAGATAATTCTGGGGATCCTCAGAAGATGCACCGCTGAAAGTGGCAGTGAAGAGCTTGGTAAACCTATCCAACCTCCACAAGGCATCGACAGTCATAGCTGCTCCGTCACCGGTCTGGGCTACTACACCCGGCTGAACTGCTCCAACTGGCTGAGCTGCTGGAGTCTGAAACTGGGTGCCACCTGCTCCGGAGTGCGAGTAGTAGGAGTCTGGGCCCCTCCTCCAGCCTGAGAGACGGCTGGTGCTACAGGAAGCAAGCCTGCCTGGGTGACACTCTCCATGAAGCCCTGTGACGACCCAAAGGGTCATCACCTGCTTTTAATTGTATTATGTGTCCCCGAGGCCTTAAAAACCTCATTTAGAGTTGCCTCTACTTGCGTGCGCAGTCCGGGCGCGTAGCCGGAAAGCTTAAATATGAAATTCTGTGAAAAATGCTAAGTTTTGATGTAAAAATGAATAAATTTGACTTTGGTCAACATTTTGGGTGAACGGACCTGGACCCGTGATTTGACGGTCCCGGATGGTCCGTAGAAAAATATGGGTCTTGGGCGTATGCCCGGAATCGAATTACGAGGTTCCGAGCCGGAGAAATGAATTTTTAAAAGAAATTATTTTTCTGAAATTGTTAAGGAAAATTGAAATGATATTTGATTGGAACGTGTTGGTATCGGGCCCGTATTTTGGTTCTGGCGCCTGGTACATGTCTTATATGTGAATTAAGATATTTTTGTGAAATTTGGTTAAAAACGAACGTCGTTTGACGTGATTCGGACTTGAATTGCTAAATTTGATACTTGATGAAGTTTGAGAAAATTCTTTGATTTTGAGGATTTATCCGATGTTCATAGTGTTATTTTGGCGATTTAATCGCACAAATAAGTCCGTAGGATGCTTTTGAGGTTGTGTGTATATTTGGTTTGGAGCCCCGAGGGCTCGGGTGAGTTTTCGATAGGTGTCGGGGTGTTTTAGACTTCGAAAAATCTGGTTTTTCTGCAGCTTTTGGTGTCCAGTGATTTGTACTATGCGATCGCATAAGTAGGCCCGCGATCGCATAGAGTAATCTTCAGGGGGTCCTATTTTTGCTATTCGCGATCGCATAAGTCCCTCCGCGATCGCGAAGGGTAAATTCTGGGAGTCCATAATTCGTTCTATGCGATCGCATTCCCCCTTCCGCGATCGCAATGAGTAAAGTCCCATCCTTCATCTTTCTTCTATGCAATCGTGTGGTATTGTCCGCGATCGCAGTGCACAGCCATTTTTACCCTTTGCGATCGCAGCCCATTGTCCGCGATCGCGCAGACTATTTCTGCCCAGTTATTTTAAAACCCCAAAAACAGAACACTTACGGGATTTATTAAAAATTTCACAAACCTCTTCTTCTCCAAAGCTCTTAGGCGATTTTTAAAGCTCTTCTTCACCATAACCTCTTGGGTAAGTAATCTTTAGCTTATTTTCTTCCATTTTCATCAACATCTATTAGATTTCTTGGCTTAAAACATGTGATTTAAGGTAGAAAATTGGGTATTTGGGTAGAGTTATAGCATTTTTGAATTTTCTTGATTTAGACCTTGTTTTGGGGTCGAATTTGAAAATAAATTATATATTCGGGCTCGTGGGTGAATGGGGGATATGAACTTGGTCCGAACTTTGACCAAGCGGGCCCGGGGTCAATTTTTGGATTTTGGGAAGAAAGCTTGGAAATCTATAATTAGGCATTGGGTTCGTATTGTTTAGCATGTATTGATGTATTGAAGTCATTATTGCATAGATTTGATTGAGTTGGAGCCGAGTTCGAGAGGTAAAGCGGTTGTTGAGGATTGATTTGGCCGTGGAAGTTTGAGGTAAGTGTTCGGTTTAACCCTAGCTTGAAAGATTAGGAGTTGAGTCATATTTGCTATGTGCTTCTCGTTGAGTACGACGTATAGGCATGGTGACGAGTATCTATACGTCGGTGTCAAGCATGACCGTGAGTCCTATATTGTGATTTTCATGACTTCGTTGTATTATTCATGCCTTGGTGAGTATTTCTATTTGTTGTGCAAAGTTGTGGAAAGAATCGTGACTTATGAATATTGAGGAGCGTTCGCTCCGGACGTAGAACGAATTGCGAAAGTATAAGTGATAATTGAACCTCTAGAGCATTGGCTCGAGTTGTGAAGAGAATTGTGAAGTAAAAGTGAGAAAGAGAAGAGATCATCATGTTGCCCCCCCTTGGCGGGCTATTGTTGAGTTGTGGTTCGCTTGTACTGTGTTCTTAATTGATATTACGGGCGCTTAGGTTAATACTTCCTTGTATTGAGTGATGACTATAGTTATGGCTGACGTAGTTAAGTGTTGTAATAGGTTGGTTATAGCTGAGGTAGTTAAGTGTTGTAATAGGTTGGTTATAGCTGAGGTAGTTAAGTGTAGTAACGAGTTTGATTATAGTTGTGGTAGTTAGATGTTGTAACAGGATTGATCATAGCTGTGGTAGTTAGATGTCATAACTGGATTGATTATAGTTGTGGCATTTAAATGTTGTAACGGGACCGGTTATAGCTGCGGTAGTTAGATGTTGGGACCATTGTGGTTATAGATGTTTCTCCCTTGCCGAGACATTTGATTTGATATTTTGTTCCCTTGCCGGGAAGTTATTATATTGTTGTTCCCTTGCCGGGAAGTTATTACATTGTTGTCCCCCAGCCGGGATTATTTTGTTATATTGTGATTGATGAAATGGGAGAGGGTGGTACGCCTACCAAAAGTGATTGATAAAGTGGGAGCGGGTGGTACGCCTACCACAAGATATGATGAAATGGGAGCGGGTGGTACGCCTACCACAAGATATTATGAAATGGGAGCGGGTGGTATGCCTACCACGAGATACGAGAAGGGGGATCGGGTTGCACGCCTGCAACAAGATGAGCTGAACATGAAAATTGTCTTTATTTCTTGCTTGCGTGTTAGAAGCTAGACTCTAGATTTCTGTTCTATTATTTCTGACATTCTATTTATATCTTTACCCCTGAAGCATGTTCCCTCCCCCAGTTTTAATTGTTTATTTCTGTTGCCTCTTCGTTGTATTGTATATATATATATATATGTATATATATATATATATATATATATATGTATATGTATATCTGCACAGGTTTATCTGGAGTCTGGTCCTAGCCTCGTCACTACCTCGCCGGAGTTAGGCCAGGCACTTACCAGCACATGGGGTCGGTTGTGCTGATGCTACACTCTGTGCTCTTTTGCACAGATCCAGGTGTTGGACAGCAGCTGCAGTAGCACGGGAGTTAGCCTACAGTCCAGTGAGACACCGAGGTAGACTTGCAGGCGTCCGCAGGCCCGGCGTCTCTTCTATCTTTTATTTCAGTCTGTTATCTCTTGTATTCCGACACAAACAGTTATATTTTCTTTCAAACGGTTGTATTTAGCACTCTTAATAGTTCGTGAGTATGTGACACCAGTTCTTGGGTAGAGGTTTATGTTGATTCTTCCGCATTGTTGTTCAGATTCCTTAATTTAAGACTTCCACTTGTTTACTTTATTCCGCTGTTATCATGATATTATTGATAATTGTTAAAAGAAGTAAAATGGTTAATGCTAAAAGTAGTTAAGGGTTGGTTTGCCTAGCTCTCATCCGTAGGCGCCATCACGACTCCCGAGGGTGGGAAATCCGGGTCCTTACAAGTTGGTATCAAAGCTCTAGGTTGCATAGGTCTCACAACTCACGGACAAGCTTAGTAGAGTCTGAGGGATCGGTATAGAGACGTCTGTATTTATCCCCAGAGGCTACCGAGTTAGGAAAAGCTTCACATTTGTTCTTTCTTGTCGTGCGGTTTGGTTTCTCAACGCTGATTGAATTTCTACTCTTGTCCTTTCGCGAATGGCGAGGTCATGTACCGCTTCTTTAGCCGAGCAGCAGCACAGACCGGTGATAGCTCAGCCACGTCATCAGAGGCTTTGTGGGGATTGGATAAGTTTACCAAGCTCTTCACTACTACATTCAGCGGTGCATCTACTGAGGATCCCCAGGATTTTCAACACAGCTGTCATGAGGTTCCCAGAAACATGGGGATAGTTGAGACCAATGGGGTCGATTTTTGCTACTTCCCGCTTGTTTGGATCCGCCAAGACTTGTGGAGAGAGTATTGCTTGACTAGACCAGCCGGATCGCCATCTTCGACTTGGGAGCAGTTCACGAAGCTATTTCTGGAGAAGTTTCTCCCCATCACTCAGAGTGAGGTCTATTGGAGGTAGAGGTATTAGAGGTGGAGGTAGAGGTATTAGAGGTGGAGGTAGAGATGCTAGAGGTGGATGTAAAGGTATTAGAGGTGGAGGTGCAGGTATTGTTCTGGTTTGTGGTAGAGAAGCTTCGGTTGTATTTTGCGCCGTATCTGGTCATGCCTAGTGATTCTTTGAGTGCCCCTGTTTATGTGTCTACGCCGGTGGGTGATTCTATTGTGGTGGATCGCGTCCATTGTTCATGTATAGTGGTTATTGGAGATTTTGAGACTCGTGCAGATTTGCTTCTTCTGGACATGGATGATTTCGGTGTTATATTGCTGATGGACGGGTTATCACCTTACCACACTATCTTGGACTGTCATGCCGATACTGTGACCTCAGCTTTATCGGGTATGCCTCGTTTAGAGTGGAGAGGGACTCCAGGTCATTCTACCCGCAGTGTTACATCGTATGTGAAGGCTCAGCGTATGGTCGAGAAGGGGTGTTTGGCTTATTTAGCTTATGTTCGGGATTCTAGTGCTGAGGTTTCCTCTATCGATTCTGTGCCTGTTCTTTGTGAGTTCCCTGATGTTTTCCTTCAGACCTGCCGGGTATGCCACCCGACAGGGATATTGATTTCTGCATTGATCTGGTTCCGGGCACTCAGCCCATTTCTATCCCGCCGTATCGTATGGCCCCGCCGGAGTCGAAGGAGCTAAAGGAACAGTTGCAAGATTTGCTTGAGAAGGGTATCATTAGACCTAGTGTCTCACCTTGGGTGCGCCGGTGTTAATTGTCAAGAAGAAGGATGGGTCGATGAGAATGTGTATTGATTACCGGCAATTGAACAAGGTAACGATCAAGAATAAGTATCCACTGCTGAGGATTGATGATTTGTTCGACCAGCTTCAGGGTGCCAGGGTATTTTCCAAGATTGACTTGCGATCTAGCTACCATCAGTTGAGGATTAGGGCATCCGATGTCCCTAAGACAGCTTTCCGCACTCGGTACGGGCATTATGAGTTTTTGGTTATGTCATTCGGGCTGACAAATGCCCCAGCAGCTTTCATGGACTTGATGAACCAAGTGTTCAGGCCTTATTTGGATTCGTTCGTGATAGTCTTCATTGATGATATATTGATATATTCCCGCAGCCGAGAGGAGCACGAGCAGCATCTTAGAGTGGTTCTTCAGACTTTGAGGGGTAGTCAATTGTATGCTAAGTTTTCAAAGTGTGAGTCCTGGTTGAGTTCAGTTGCATTCCTGGGTCATGTTGTGTCAGCGGAGGGTATTCAGGTTGATCCGAAGAAGATTGAGGCAGTCAAGAACTGGCCTAGACCAGCATCAGCTACAGAGATTCGGAGTTTCTTGGGATTGGCAGGCTGCTATCGACGGTTCGTGGAGGGATTTTCATCTATTGCAGCCCCGATGACCAGATTGACCCAGAAGGGTGCCCAGTTCAGATGGTCGGATGAGTGTGAGGCGAGCTTTCAGAAGCTCAAGACAACTCTGACTACGGCACCGGTGTTGGTTTTGCCCACAGGTTCAAGGCCCTATATAGTCTATTGTGATGCTTCCCGTGTTGGGCTTGGAGCAGTGTTGATGCAGGATGGCAAGGTCATTGCCTATACTTCGAGGTAGTTGAAGATTCATGAGAAGAACTATTCGGTTCATGATTTGGAGTTGGCAGCCATAGTTCACGCATTGAAGATTTGGAGGCATTATCTGTATGGCGTGGCATGTGAGGTGTTCACGGATCACAAGAGTCTTCAGTATTTGTTCAAGCAAAAGGAGTTGAATTTGAAGCAGAGGAGGTGGTTGGAGTTGTTGAAGGATTATGACATCACCATTCTATATCATCCGGGAAAGGCCAATGTGGTGGCCGATGCATTGAGTAGGAAGTCAGCGCATTTCTTTCCTGTGGCAGTCTCCTATTCATCCGAGAGGTTAGCTGAGATCTACATTCGGGAGGTTGTTTGTCTTCATGGATTGCCCGTATCTATCATTTCGGACCGGGGTACGCAGTTTACCTCGCGCTTTTGGAGAGCAGTTCAGCGAGAGTTGGGCACACGGGTTGAGTTGAGCACAACATTTCATCCCCAGAAGGACGGGCAGTCCGAGCGGACTATTCAGATTTTGGAGGACATGCTCCGAGCTTGTGTTATTGACTTTGGAGGTTCGTGGGATCAGTTCTTGCCTTTAGCGTAGTTTGCCTACAACAACAGCTACCAGTCGAGCATCCAGATGGCTCCTTATGAGGTTTTATATGGTAGGCGGTGTCGATCTCCGGTTGGATGGTTTGAGCCGGGAGAGGCTCGGTTGTTGGGTATAGATTTGGTTCAGGAGGCCTTAGACAAGGTCAAGATCATTCAGGATAGGCTTCGTTCAGCTCAGTCTAGGAAAAAGAGTTATGTAGATCGTAAGGTTCGAGATGTAGCTTTCATGGTTGGTGAGCGGGTATTGCTCCGAGTGTCGCCTATGAAGGGCGTGATGAGATTTGGAAAGAAGGGAAAGCTTAGCCCTAGATTCATTGGTCCGTTTGAGATTCTTGATCGAGTGGGGGAGGTGGCTTATAGACTTGCATTGCCGCCTAGCTTATCAGCTGTGCATCCAGTTTTTCATGTATCCATGCTTCGAAGGTATCACGGCGATCCAGCCCACGTGTTAGATTTCAGCACTGTCCAGTTGTACAAGGATTTGTCTTATGAGGAGGAGCCGGTAGCTATTTTAGACCGGCAGGTTCGTCACATGAGATCCAAGAATTTTCCTTATGTTCGTGTTCAGTGGAGAGGTCAGCCTCCTGAGGCATCGACCTGGGAGTCCGAGTCCGATATGTGGAGCCGTTATCCTCATCTTTTTCCCGACTCAGGTACTTCCTTCTTTTGTCCGTTCGAGGACGAAAGGTTGTTTTAGAGGTGGAGAATGTGACGACCCAAAGGGTCATCACCTGCTTTTATTTGAATTCTGTGTCCCCGAGGCCTTGAAACCCTCATTTAGAGTTGCCTCGATTTGTGTGCGCAGTCCGGGCGCGTAGCCGGAGAGCTTAAATATGAAATTCTGTGAAAAATGCTAAATTTTGATGTTAAAATGAATAAATTTGACTTTGGTCAACATTTTGGGTAAACGGACCTGGACCCGTGATTTGACGGTCCCGGGGGGTCCGTAGAAAAATATGGGACTTGGGCGTATGCCCGGAATCCAATTTCGAGGTCCCGAGCCCGAGAAATGAATTTTTAAAAGAAATTGTTTTTCTGAAAAATTTAAGGAAAATTGAAATGATATTTGATTGGAACATGTTGGTATCTGGCCCGTATTTTGGTTCCGACGCCTGGTACAAGTCTTATATGTGAATTAAGATATTTATGTGAAATTTGGTTAAAAACGGACGTTGTTTGACGTGATTCGGACTTAAATTGCTAAATTTGATACTTGATGAAGTTTGAGAAAATTCTTTGATTTTGAGGATTTATCCGATGTTCATGATGTTATTTGGCGATTTGATCGCACGAATAAGTCCGTAGGATGCTTTTGAGGTTGTGTGTATATTTGGTTTGGAGCCCCGAGGGCTCGGGTGAGTTTTGGATAGGTGTCGAGGTGTTTTAGACATGGAAAAATCTGGTTTTTCTGCAGCTTTTGGTGTCCAGTGATTTGTACTATGCGATCGCATAAGTGGGCCCGCGATCGCATAGAGTAATCTTCAGGGGGTCCTGTTTTTGTTATTCGCGATCGCATAAGTCCCTCCGCGATCGTGAAGGGTATATTTTGGGAGTCCATAATTCGTTCTATGCGATCGCATTCCCCCTTCCGCGATCGCAATGAGTAAAGTCCCAGCCTTCATCTTTCTTCTATGCGATCGCGTGGTATTGTCCGCGATCGCAGTGCACAACCATTTTTACCCTTTGCGATCGCAGCCCATTGTCCGCGATCGCGCAGACTATTTTTGCCCAGTTATTTTAAAACCCAAAAACATAACACTTACGGGTTTTGTTAAAAATTTCACAAACCTCTTCTTCTCCAAAGCTCTTAGGCAATTTTTGAAGCTCTTCTTCACCATAACCTCTTGGGTAAGTAATCTTTAACTTATTTTCTTCCATTTTCATCAACATCTATTAGATTTCTTGGCTTAAAACATGGATTTAAGGTAGAAAATTGTTATATGGGTAGAGTTAGGGCTTTTTGAATTTTCTTGATTTAGACCTCGTTTTGGGGTCGAATTTGAAAACAAATTATATATTCGGGCTCGTGGGTGAATGGGGGATATGAACTTGGTCCGAAGTTTGACCAAGCGGGCCCGGGGTCAATTTTTGGAATTTTGGGAAGAAAGCTTGGAAATCTATAATTAGGCATTTGGTTCGTATTGTTTAGCATTTATTGATGTATTGAAGTCATTATTGCATAGTTTTGATCGATTTGGAGCCGAGTTCGAGAGGGAAAGCAGTTGTTGAGGATTGATTTGGCCGTGGAAGTTTGAGGTAAGTGTTCGGTTTAACCCTAGCTTGAGGGATTAGGAGTTGAGTCATATTTGCTATGTGCTTCTTGTTGAGTACGATGTATAGGCATGGTGACGAGTATCTATACGTCGGTGTCAAGCATGACCGTGAGTCCTATATTGTGATTTTTATGACTTCGTTGTATTATTCATGCCTTGGTGAGTATTTCTATTTGTTGTGCAAAGTTGTGGAAAGAATCGTGACTTATGAATATTGAGGAGCGTTGGCTCCAGTCGTAGAACGAATTGCGAAAGTATAAGTGATAATTGAACCTCTAGAGCATTGGCTCGAGTTGTGAAGAGAATTGTGAAGTGAAAGTGAGAAAGAGAAGAGATCATCATGTTGCCCCCCCTTGGCGGGCTATTGTTGAGTTGTGGTTCCCTTGTACTGTGTTCTTAATTTATATTACGGACACTTAGGTTAATACTTCCTTGTGTTGAGTGATGACTATAGTTATAGCTGAGGTAGTTAAGTGTTGTAATAGGCTGGTTATAGCTGAGGTAGTTAAGTGTTGTAATAGGTTGGTTATAGCTGAGGTAGTTAAGTGTAGTAACGAGTTTGATTATAGTTATGGTAGTTAGATGTTGTAACAGGATTGATCATAGTTGTGGTAGTTAGATGTCGTAACTGGATTTATTATAGTTGTGGCAGTTTGATGTTGTAACGGGACCGGTTATACCTGTGGTAGTTAGATGTTGGGACCAGTGTGGTTATAGATGTTTCTCCCTTGCCGGGACATTTGATTTGATATTTTGTTCCCTTGCCGGGAAGTTATTATATTGTTGTTCCCTTGCCGGGAAGTTATTACATTGTTGTCCCCCAGCCGGGATTATTTTGTTATATTGTGATTGATGAAATGGGAGTGGGTGGTACGCCTACCACAAGTGATTTATGAAATGGGAGCGGGTGGTACGCCTACCACAAGATTGATAAAATGGGAGCGGGTGGTACGCCTACCACAAGATATTATGAAATGGGAGTAGGTGGTACGCCTACCACAAGATTGATGAAATGGCAGCGGGTGGTACGCCTACCACAAGATATTATGAAATGGGAGCAGGTGGTACGCCTACCACAAGATATTATGAAATGGTAGCGGGTGGTATGCCTACCACAAGATATTATGAAATGGGAGCGGGTGGTACACCTACCACAAGATATTATGAGATGGGAGCGGGTGGTATGCCTACCACGAGTTACGAGAAATGGGATCAGGTTGCACGCCTGCAACAAGATGAGCTGAACATGAAAAATGTCTTTATTCCTTACTTCCGTGTTAGAAGCTAGACTGTGGATTCCTCCTCTATTATTCCTGATACCCTATTTATATCTGTTACCCCTGAAGCATGTTCCCTCCCCCAGTTTTAATTGTTTATTTCTGTTGCCTCTTCGTTGTATTGTATATATATATATATCTACACAGGTTTATCTGGAGTCTGGTACTAGCCTCGTCACTACCTCGCCGGGGTTAGGCCAGACACTTACCAGAACATGGGGTCGGTTGTGCTGATACTACACTCTGTGCTCTTTGCACAGATCCAGGTGTTGGACAGCAGGTGCAGTAGCACGGGAGTTAGCCTTCAGTCCCGCGAGACACCGAGGTAGCCTTGCAGGAGTCCGCAGGCCCGACGTCTCTTCTACCTTTATTTCAGTATGTTAGCTCATGTATTTCGAGACAAACAGTTATACTTTCTATCATACGGTTGTATTTAGCACTCTTAGTAGTTCGTGAGTATGTGACACCAGTTCTTGGGTAGAGGTTTATGTTGATTTCCGCATTGTTGTTCAGATTCTTTAATTTAAGACTTTCGGTTATTTACTTTATTCCGTTGTTTTCATGATATTGTTGATAATTGTTAAAAGAAGTAAATTGGTTAATGCTAAAGGTAGTTAAGGGTTGTCTTGCCTATCTCTCATCAGTAGGCGCCATCACGACTCCCGAGGGTGGGAAATCCGGGTCGTGACAAGTTGGTATCAGAGCTCTAGGTTGCATAGGTCTCACAACTCACGGACAAGCTTAATAGAGTCTGAGGGATCGGTACGGAGACGTCTGTATTTATCCCCTAGAGGCTACCGAGTTAGGAAAAGTTTCACATTTGTTCTATTTTGTCGTGCGGTTTGGCTTCTCAATGCTGATTGAATTTCTACTCTTGTCCTTTCGCGAATGGCGAGATCATGTACCGCTTCTTCAGCTGAGCAGCAGCACAGACCAGTGATAGATTAGCTATGTCTTCGGAGGCTTTGTGGAGGTTGGATAAGTTTCACCAAGCTCTTCACTACTACATTCAGCGGTGCATCTACTGAGGATCCCTAGGATTATCTAGACAGCAATCATGAGGTTCTCAGGAACATGGGGATCGTGGAGACCAATGGGGTCGATTTTGCTACCTTTCGTTTGTCTGGATCCGCCAAGACCTATTGGAGAGATTATTGATTGGCTATACCAGTTAGGTCACCAGCTTTGACTTGAGAACAGTTCACGCAGCTATTTCTGGAGAAGTTTCTTCCCATCACTTAGAGAGAGGTCTATCGGAGGCAGTTTGAGCGTCCCTAGCAGGGTTCTATGACTGTTACTTAGTACGAGATCAGATTTATCGACTTGGCTCGTCATGCTCTTATCATACTTCCCACCATGAGAGAGAGTGAGGAGATTCATTGAGGGACTCGTCCAGCCCACTCAGTTAGCTAGAGGTGGAGGTAGAGGTATTAGAGGTGGAGGTAGAGATGCTAGAGGCAGAGGTAAAGGTATTAGAGGTGGAGGTGCAGGTATTGTTCTGGGTTGTGGTGGAGGAGCTTCGGTTTTATTTTTTGCCGTATCTGGTCATGCCTAGTGATTCTTGAGTGCCCATGTTTATGTGTCTACGCCGGTGGGTAATTCTATTATGGTGGATCGCGTCCATTGTTCATGTATAGTGGTTATTGGAGGTTTTGAGACTCGTGCAGATTTGCTTCTTCTGGACATGGATGATTTCGGTGTTATATTGCTGATGGACGGGTTATCACCTTACCACGCCATCTTGGACTGTCATGACAATACTGTGACCTTAGCTTTGCCGGGCATGCCTCGTTTAGAGTGGAGAGGGACTTCTGGTCATTCTACCCGCAGTGTTATATCGTACGTGAAGGCTCGGCGTATGGTCGAGAAGGGGTGTTTGGCCTATTTAGCCTATGTTTGTGATTCTAGTGCTGAGGCTCCCTCTATTGATTTTGTGCCCGTTGTTTGTGAGTTCCCTGATGTTTTCCTTCAGACCTGCCGGGTATGCCACCCGACAGGGATATTGACTTTTGCATTCATCTGGTTCCAGGCACTCAGCCCATCTCTATCCCGCCATATCGTATGGCCCCGCCGGAGTTAAAGGAGTTAAAGGAACAGTTGCAGGATTTGCTTGAGAAGGGTTTCATTGGACCCAATGTTTCGCCTTGGGGTGCGCCGGTGTTATTTGTTAAGAAGAATGATGGGTCAATGAGAATGTGTATTGATTACCGGCAATCGAACAAGGTTACAATCAAGAATAAGTATCCATTGCCGAGGACTGATGATTGGTTTGATCAGCTTCAGGGTGCCAAGGTATTTTTAAAGATGGACTTGAGATCTGGCTACCATCAGTTGAGGATTAGGGCATCTGATGTCCCTAAGACAGCTTTCCGCACTCGGTACGGGCATTATGAGTTCTTGGTTATGTCATTCGGGTTGACAAATGCACCAGCAACTTTCATGGACTTTATGAACTGAGTGTTCAGGCCTTATTTGAATTCGTTCGTGATAGTCTTCATGATGATATTTTGATATATTCCCGCAGCCGAGAGAAGCACGAGCAGCATCTTAGAGTGGTTCTTCAAACTTTGATGGATAGTCAGTTGTACGCCATGTTTTCGAAGTGTGAGTTCTGGTTGAGTTCAGTTGCATTCCTGGGTCATGTTGTGTCAGCAGAGGGTATCCAGGTTGACCCAGAAGGGTGCCCAGTTCAGATGGTCGGACGAGTGTGAGGCGAGCTTTCGGAAGCTCAAGACAGCTCTGACTACGGCACCGATGTTGGTTTCGCCCACAGGTTCAGGGCCTTATACAGTTTATTGTGATGCTTCTCGCATTGGGCTTGGTGCATTGTTGATGCAGGATGGCAAGGTCATTGCCTATGCTTCGCGGCAGTTGAAGATTCATGAGAAGAACTATCCGGTTCATGATTTGGAGTCGGCAGCCATAGTTCACGCATTGAAGATTTGGAGGCATTATCTGTATGGCATGACATGTGAGGTGTTCACAGATCATAAGAGTCTTCAGTACTTGTTCAAGCAAAAAGAGTTGAATTTGAGGCAGAAAAGGTGGTTGGAGTTATTGAAAGATTATGATGTCACCACTCTATTCATCTGGGCGCCGCGAAGATGTATCAGGATTTGCGGCAGCATTATTGGTGGCGTAGAATGAAGAAGGGTATCGTAGCATATGTGGCTCGTTGTTTGAATTGTCAGCAGGTTTAGTACGAGTATTAGAGGCCTGGTGGTGCATTTCAGAGGATTGAGCTTCCCGAGTGGAAGTGGGAGCGAATTGCTATGGATTTTGTTACTGGACTTCCGCTGACTCGGAAGAAGTTCGACGCAGTTTGGGTCATTGTTGATAGGCTGACCAAGTCAGCACATTTCATTCCTGTGGCAGTCTCCTATTCATCCGAGAGGTTAGCAGAGATCTATATCCGGGAGATTGTTCGCCTTCATGGTGTGCCGGTATCCATCATTTCGGACCGAGGTACGCAGTTTACCTTGCGCTTCTGGAGAGTAGTTCAGCGAGAGTTGGGCACCCGGGTCGAGTTGAGCGCAGCATTTCATCCCCAGACAGAAGGGCAGTCGGAGCGGACTATTCAGATTTTGGAATACATGCTCCGAGCTTGTGTTATTGACTTTGGAGGTTCGTGGGATCAGTTCTTGACTTTAGCGGAGTTTGCCTATAACAACAGCTACCAGTCGAGCATCCAGATGGCTCCTTATGAGGTTTTATATGGTAGGCGGTGTCGATCTACGGTTGGATGGTGTTAGCCGGGAGAGGCTCGGTTGTTGGGTACAGGTATTTGGGTTCAGGAGGCCTT